>NW_024582775.1:197917-224547 GCF_018398535.1 Haplochromis burtoni
TGGTATTCCCCCGGACAAGCTGGAGGAGGTGGCTGGGGAGAGGGAGGTCTGGACCTCTTTGCTTAGGCTGCTACCCCCGCGACCCGACCTCGGATAAGCGGATGAAGATGGATGGATGGATATTAATTTTGTGCATCCTCTTTTTAACCCTTTGTGAAACCATAAAGGTAAAAATCCGAGTATTAAATCCACATTAATACAAATAGTTCTTACTTTTTTACCCACTCTCAGATGTGATGAGAGATAAGATAGACTTCAGTCTTTTTCAGGCCCACATCCAGTTTGAAAGGCTCGCCGTTACTCCTCCAAACATGCCTCTTAACATTTTAGCTCAATCTTTGTGTCTTCTGACCATAAACCTTTTCTCCAGAAGGCATTTGGCTCATCCATGAGGGCAGCAGCAACTTTCAGTCACGGTTGAAGATGTCGGTTGTGGTTGGGTTTCTTTCTTTGTCAGCCTCCCCCCCAGACAATGTAAAAATTGCATCATTGTGGACAGTGTGGGTCTCAGACATGGACAAAGTGGGGACATATCAGAATAAATTGTTTGAAGTGGTGATTCAGAAATCTGTAGTTGTACAGAAATGGCCCCAAGAGAACTTCCCAGGTTGTGTAAATCTGCAGTTCTTCATAGATCTTCACTCTGGTCCAGTAGCTTGTGTATTGGTCTGCCCAGTGAGTACTGTCACACAAGTTGTCAGAGTTTTACCCCTCACACTGCTGGATAAACAGCTCACTCAGGGACGAGGTCACACAGAGCTCAGGTTTTCACTCGCGAGGGGGAAGCAGTTGTCTCCAACCCACTTCAACTTGCTTTCCCCCTTCAAGTTGTTTTTATTGGTTACACACATGAATGCACATAAAGCATGTTGCTGTATTACTAACTGGTTACAAAGTGTGATTGTGCTGTGCAAGCATGGTTATACAATGTGTGGTTATATGATGGGAGTGCAGCTCTGCCAGGTTGTGGTTGGTAGAATCTGTTCTTCTCAAGGCTGCTTGTTGCCCTTATCAATGTCGTGCACGTAGTCATGTGCGTGGGTTACCTCGATAGCAAACAGAAGCATTCTAGCTTTCTAAATGGCAACCTACAACACATACATTAAACCTAACACAAGTCCTGCTGGCACAGACAAACTAGCAGTTAGTCAGTTATTCTACTGCACGAGTCATGTATTTGAGACTGTGTGTATAATTTAGATTTTGTGTGAATTAGAGAAAATAATAACAAAATTAAAACTTGTGCACCAATTCTTGCTTTACACAGTAGAGAGAAAAGCCCCAAATGACCTTCATGTTAATGTTTGTTTGTTTTTAAGTAGTTGGGTTTTGAGGACTGTTGTTTTTCTGTCAGACAGTAACTGTGTGAAGATGCTGGACCTCGGAGTGGTTCCTCACATCCTGACATTGTTGGAGCAGCACGTAGATGAAGGAGACGTATCTGTTCAACATGCTGGACTAAGCGCACTCAGAAACCTTGCCATTCCTGGTACAGGCTTCCACTGCCTAAGCAATCAAAAGAAACAAGTTCAAGTACATTTCATAACCTAAAATGATCCTGAATGTGTTTTGTCCTTAAAATCAATGTGAATTGATAAAGTAAAAGTGAAACGCTGAGAAAGTCGATAATATGACGTGTGTGTTCCCAGCCACCAACAAAGTGCGAATGCTGGAGGACGGGGTGACTGACAGAATAAAGACGCTGCTGCGCTCGGACATGCCCCCAGTTCAGTTCAAACTGCTGGGCACTCTGCGTATGATGGTGGACGGACACGGTGAGCAAAATGCTTAAAATGCTTCAGTTTGGAAGCAACAATTGTTTAGTTTTGATGACATGTGATAACTTTGATTCTTCCCTTTGGTAGAAGACCTCTCATTGACCGTTGGGCACCAAACAGCATACAAACACACTGCTTTCCTGCAAAAATAAACTATGGGGCTAATGTATCAGCAGATCCAGTGAAACACCTGTCCATGTGGTGTAAGGTCTGAAGGGGATTGGGATAATGAGTGCTCTGGGTTTCTGTATGGGACACATTCTGTAGTCGTTACCAGATTTTCACACGTCTGAAACAGAAAGCCCGTTTAACGAAATTAAATGAAAATATGAAATGAAAGTATGGAAACCTCCATGCAGGCCGAAAATTTGAAGGTATGAACGAGGCCATCGTCAACACAACGCTGAACAACAAAGGAAAAGCACCTCGCCAAGTCAAACACCTGACGTTAATTTAACAGAAATGTTGTGCGAGGATCAAAATTACATTTCACATGAGGAGACCCACCAAAAGTTCATGCTTCACTCCGATTAATGTAATACACAGTACATCTTTCCCCCCCATGTACAGCTGGCAGTCTTTATTAACCGTTGTCAAAACAAACGTCTTCTACCCTCTGCTGCACTGTGTGTCAGAGGAAGCTGCGTTAGTGCTGGGGAGAGACGCTGACCTACTCGATCGGATCATGGAGTGGTGCGAAGCCAAGGATCATGCAGGAGTCAGAGGAGAAGCCAGTCGCCTGCTGGCTGCTCTCATCAGACATAGTCAGAACTCTGTGAGTCAGATTCTTCTACTGGGAATGTTTCTCTGCTTAAGTTCTAATTTGTTTGTGTTGGTTATCAAACTCGCTTTGTTGGATGTTCACTTATTATCTTATGATCGGCTGATTTTCTCTCTTTAACAGGAAGTTGTCCGTGAGGTAGCCAGAGCCAATGGAATTCGGCATCTTATTTCTATGGCATCAAGTGAACATGTCATCATGCAGAATGAAGCCCTGGTTGCCCTGGCAATTGCAAGTGCCATTGACATTGGTAAAGCAATTTCAAGTTCTTCGGCTGAATTTATCAGACATGTCAGAGTGTAGTTCTAGTGAGATCTCTCAAGTTGGGCCTGAGATTTCTGATGGCCCAAGAAGCTCTGCAGCGCTTCTAAATCCTAGAAGGATCCAAAGTGTTACTACGAAGGGTTCTCCAGGTAGGAATGAGCAATTACTCTGGAATATATTTGGGAACGTTCCCAACACTGGCTTTGGTTAAAAAGTACAAACTATCAGACACTAGTTTGGTCTCGTCTGGAAGTGACTTTGAATTATTTGGTGTATCAAAGGAAGAGCCTGGCACTCCATTAGCAGTGTTGGGAAGGTTACTTTTAAAATGTATTCCATTACAGATTACAGAATACAGAATACATGCCCCAAAATGTATTCTGTAACGTATTCCGTTACGTTACTCAATGAGAGTAACGTATTCTGAATACTTTGGATTACTTAATATATTATCATGCTGTTTACAACAACGTGAATGTACGATTGCTGTGATTTATTACTGTTACTGAAGGTCCGCGACTCCGAACTGTAGTAAAGGCTAATGGCTGGCTAATACGTCGGGTTCGTGTCGGGCTCGTGTCGGGCTCGTAGCTGAAAACTAGCTTTACTTTGTTGTCTGGGTCAAGTTTGAGACGGAGAGAGGCGTTGAAAAGCTGCTGCAACGGAGCTTATTGTTTCAGAGGAAAACAGGAACACGGTGTACAGTCGAGTCTTAACAGCTTACAGCTGGGCTCGTCAGGCTCTCTTCTTGGCTGCAGTGGTTATTATTATATTTACATGCTTCCAGCTCCCATTTCTGCTCGGTGACAGCTCGTACCTTTTTCTCCCTCCTCGCTCACAGACACATAACGGTATGGCGGTCCATTCTGCCTGCAGCACGGACTACACTGCCCATCAGGCTGCATGCTTTAGGGCGATGCCTGTAGCATTCTGCCTGTTAGCTTAGCACAACAACAAAAAGGCGCTCTCTCACCCAGGAAACACACAGAGAGCGCGCGTGTCACCCTGTAACCATGGCAACCGTAACGCGGCCGCCTGGAGCAACAGAACAAACAAAACCCAAACAGTCCTGAAACAGGAAAAGACCGCCGTGGAATCCATTTATTTCAACAAAGTAACTGTATTCTGAATACCACCTTTTTAAACGGTAACTGTAACGGAATACAGTTACTCATATTTTGTATTTTAAATACGTAATGGCGGTACATGTATTCCGTTACTCCCCAACACTGTCTGTTAGTGTTCACAACACGTTGTAATTTGGTGTCTGTGGAAGTGAGTGACGTGTAGAGTATCACAGTAGTTTGGGCTCACGTGTTGTACATAGAATGACCTCATGATTGAAACGTCAAAACACTACCAGCCCATGCACACCCACCCGGGATTTAAAAATATTGTACCATAACCAGCAGGTTGTATGTTACACGCACACAGGTCCTCCACCAGATTCCCAGGACTGAGGATTTCTCTGGACAGGGTCTCGGAACTCATTCTTGGGATTTGTTGGAGCCACTCACCCAGTTTGGCGGTCACTGACCTGAGTGCAGGAACCACAGTTACCTTCACCCTCCACATCTTCTCCAGCCCCTCTGTCAGCCCTTGGTGTTTCTCCAGCTTCTTGTGTTCCTTTTTCCTGACGTGCTGTACCCATCTTCCTCCGCCTCTCCCCCACTAATAAGTCTGTTTGGTCAGCCATCACCGGTTTGTCCGTCTGTACCTGGACATCCCACAGTATCTTAGCTTGGTATTCAAAACCAGGGGGCGTCTCCCATTGTGACCTGAGGATCTCCAGGCCATATTCAGCACAGATGTTTCTGTACACTATGGTTATGGCGTTCCATGTATGCCCTGCCTGCTAGCATCTTGCACCCTGCTGTTATGTGCTGGATTGTCACAGGGGCACCTTTACACTGGGGTCTTGCCTGGTGTGATAGACCCCAGCCTCTATGGATCTAGTGCTCAGGGCTTGTTCCTGTGCTGCTATGATTAGTGCCTCTGTGCTGTTTTTCAAACCATATTTTGCTGGCTTCTAAAGTTTTTTGCTGTTGAAACTGTAATTTCTGCTTGACATCCTTTACAAGGTTAACGGTGCAACCACTGCTAATCAACACACCATGAAGGCTCCTGACTTGGTTTGTCTTCTACCAAGGCTGACTTTGTTTTTAGCCTGTCTGTCAGTTTTTTCTGTCCTCAAGCCTCGGCTGTCTGTGGTCTCCCACCATACTCAGTCTTCTGTGGGGCCGTCTGCTCCAGAGCAGGATGATGCTTTAGCATCCGTGGCTACTGGATGCCCCTCGCTCAGCCCAACGATAATGGGGACCGTTTGGACAATGAAGATGGGATGGCTGCCCAACAGGGATGCTGGTCCAATTTCACTCCTCAACATGCTCCTCCTTCTCATGGCCTGCTCAGCACTGGATTGGCTGTCGCAGCTGGGTCACCCCCGGACTTTCTCGCCACTTCAACACTCCACCAGGCTGCCTGGCTCCAGCACAGACGCCTAGCCATCTCTCTCCTCCAGGCTGTAGCAGACGCATGGCGGACCTGACCACTACACTTTTAAACAGTGTTCTTTATTCTCAGTTGTTGTTTCTTTTGCACTCGGCTGCAGCTTTTCAGCTGCCAGCCACACATACACAACAACAACTACCCAGTACAGACTTGAATGCAGAGGAGGCGTGACGAGCTGCTGCAGCTCCAGTGTGTCAGCCTCCCTGCAGTGGTGCCACAGACCTGCCACGCAGGCCGTTTTTCTCTGCCAGGTACTACTACTATTGTCGCTGCTGCCACAGCTGCATCTTGGCGCTCACATGCGGTCATGCCCCTGCTCATCATCGACCACCTCCTCAAGGCCGAGTCTACCCACGTCTATGGTTCAACACTTGGCGATGCTCGGTGGCTGTACCGTTTGCTCTCCTGGGGCCTGTGTGAAGGATATTACTCTGACTGCTCTTCAGCTGTTGACCACCTGCACATTTGGTTCAAGGGTGCTGCAGGAATGAAAACATTGCCTATGTGGACAATTTCACATCATTCCTTAAACGCCCGGAACTATTTAAACAGTTTGTTGTATATTGTAATCTATCAACTCCCAAATCCTGCAATCATTTCTTAAATGAATTCTACTTTTATCTGTTATTGTTCATTTTGATAAAAGCATCTTGGTAGCTGACTTTACATATTCACGGTGCCTCTAACTGCACTACCACAGAATTTCTTAACATTGCAAAGGTGTTTAATTTAGTGCAACATGTGGTGGCCACACACTGGACACAGGTTTTACTTTTGGCTTCTCTATAAACACTTTGTACACGTCTGATCACAAATGCATAATGTTTGACACCGTTGTGTGTCCAGTGTTGTCTTCCCAGAGAAAAACGATTACACCTTGCATCTTTAATGAGCACTCAGCAGCTCCGTTTTCTGCTCTCTGACCTTACTGCATCAACAACTACCTTTTCAGATATCAGTGACTTAATGAATTGGTTGAATAATGTATGCTCACCAATTCTGCATCATGTTAAAATTCAGATTAGTCCAAGTTACAAATTCTTCCCGCTGGATCAGTGATCATATCCGCCACCAAAGAGAAAATCTGAATGTAAGTGGAAAAAGACTCCTCTCCATGTTAACTATCTCCTTATGATGCAGTTATTAGTCACGCTCAACCAACTCAGCTTAGGCCACGTACACGGGGCTATTTCTGAAATTGGAGATTTTCAGTTTTTGTTAAATTTTTTTAAATCCTGTCCACACGTGCAGTTTTGAAAAAACATCTCCATCCACGTGTAAACGCTAAAACCAAAGTCAAACGCTCATGCCAGATCCTGACTGTGTGAAATGTTGGCCAATCAGAAGTCTAGAAGCCCGGGAGGGATCCTGGCTCCCCCTTAGAGAGAGAGAGGTGCCACTGAGCGCTGGTTCCACAGATCAGCACACAATACAACACAATAATGACCTGTTGCAATTTAGCAAAACACAAGATGTTTGATGTCAATACTGAACAGAGATGATGTCCATCAGAGAATATATGTTTACCTATTTTTGCATGTCTGTAAACAATGCAGAGTCTATGAAGGATCCATTTGGGGAGGCAGACCTGTTACCCATGCTGAAGAAGATGTTGGAGGATCCTGTGGGAGCGGTCGAGGTCAAGTTCAGTGCTTTAGGTCTCATTTGCAGCCTGGCTAACTCCAGTATGTGTCTGATTTTAAAGCAACACATAGAAATTGCAGTAATTCTGTCCAGTGGATGTAGAATGATAAAGCTGTGATGTCAGTGTCAAAGGAGCCACAAAAATGCAGCAAGCAAACCTCGTGTGCACCTTTTAGCTTACAGCTCAGTGTCACAGAGATTAAATCACCACAGGCAGGTTACAGGAAGTATGAAATATGGAGGCCCTAAGAAAAAAATAAAATCCAAGATTCAGCAGCACTGAGTCCTGTTGCTCTTAAATCTATGTTCAGCTGTTTAGCAGGAGCGCGGCGGGTGCTGCTCGCTCAAATTTGAAGTTTAATTTTTCACGCAGAGTGCACGGTCGTACTCTCTCCATCACTCCATGTTGTCCATTGTTGATCTGCACATGTCTGTTGCTGCCACAGACGCCGCACGCTCGCCATTGTCATGAGACGCTCTCACAAACAAAATCACGGTTTAGTAACGCAGCGTGCTTACGAGAAAGTAACAGGAATATAATTACTTTTTTACAATACTGATTCTTTACTTAACTCATTACGTGAAAAAAGTAATTGGATTACAGTAACACGTTACTTGTGTTACTGATCAACCGCTGCTCAGGAGACACTGAGCAGCATTCACCCAGGAAGCACAGGAAACCAGAGCTAGGAGATACAAAGCTATGTGGGACAACAATGGACAAGGGGAGACTGAGACAGTGTAACCAGAGAGGAAATGTAGTTGAAGACAAAGAGAAAGTAATTATAAACACAAAGTCGTGATTAATTTAACAGAAGACTTAAATAACAAGACTAGAAAATAGACCATGAAGTCCTAATGAAGACAAAACCTTCAACCCCGGGGACCATGACAACGTCACAAGTGTCACTCAGCTCTGTGTTTCAGATAGCGATGTTAATAGTAACAGGACACGAAGGCCATTCAAAATGGTTCTTAGATATTCGGTTTTCTGAATTTCCAGTAGTAGTAGTGTGTTTACATTGATGCCAATTTGGTGCAAAGTTGTTTTGGTTGCACAGCCTAAATGTGTTTCTCAGCCCTGAAATGTTTGTGTAGCTACCTCGTGTACTTAAATGGTAGAAAAAATAAAGAGAATTTAAAAAGCAGAATTTTCATGCATCCTCAGCTATTTCAGAGACTTTTTCATAGAACGGCAGCATTATTGTAGAAAAATGGCTGATTCTTAGGGAGCCAGGTTTGAGCGTGTCACAGATTCTCCTGGTGTAGAATGACTCAGGTGTGTAATGTATTCAAACCAAGCTCTAAAGAACACAAAGTCTACTGTACACCCAATGATGATCAGAGAATATGCTACAGTGCATCTGCATCTGTTTCAATCAACCTCTTACTTTTCTCTTTTCTTTCTGTTCTTGTGTGCTCTAGGTGTCATGAAGGAGGCGTTGAACTCTGTGAATATGAAGGAAAGCATCAGTAAACTCACAGATCATAGCAGCAGTAAACTTGCCTCACAGGCCAGCTCCATACTGACCCTCCTGGGTGACACCAGCTAAACCTGCAGCAACAGGGGACCCATCAGCTGTATGGATTCATCGAGCTTATTCAGTGGCATACTTAAACGACAGATATTTTACTGCACAAATATTGCAAAGTATTGAACTGGCTTCTTGTCACCTGTTCTGTAAAAATGAAGGGCCCTTTTTAGTCCCGGTGTGTGCATGTGTGGCAGGCAACAGATTATAGGAGTATTTGAGTTACGTGTTTGATTTGCTCAACATTATCTTTACACTGCACAATTCAGACATCATCTAAGCTCATTTATTTAGGTTTTCCTGTGAGTAGTAATGAGACATTTATGAATCAGATGGTCTGCAATGAGTATGTATGTGGGGCTCAAAGGTAACGACTGAATGAATAGCCACAGAAAAAGTATCCAGTCTCAGGCAGTCATGTACCATGACTAGCAACATCGTAGACATTTCACAAAGATAGCAAAAAGAAAGGGTAAGAGGGCAGGTGAAGTTAACTGGAGAACACATGTTAGGTGCACCGAGTTTTACAGTATTCTGGACCAAAGTGGGTGGATGGAGAAATTTACTGAGAGCCACCTGATGGAGGCGCATGTGCACAGGTGTGGAGGGCACACAAAAGTTACGAATAAAACCTCAGTGCTAATATCTGTAACTCCAGTACCCGGTCATTGGCAAAGATTTTATTATAATATATGTTAATGTTATATAAAGTGTTATTGAATATCACTGAATGCGAGCACCACAGTGGTGCAGTGGAAGCTCTTTCTGCGTTGCGATTCCAGGCTTGTAATCTAATCCAAGTGCTGCACAGGAAGTAGGATGTCAGTAAACGGTACCAATAATTTAAGAACAATTGAAATACTCGGGGGGGGGGGCACTCTGGACAGGTCCCCAGCCTGACGTAGAGATAAGTAATAATGTAGAAATGATCATATTAAATGCACTGGGGAAAATGGGACAAACTGGAACTAGTCTGAAGCCGAGAAAGCTGATGAGAAGAGGAATGTGTTTGGGTGAACACAAACCAAGCATTTATAATTCTCAAAATTAATGTTCTAATTACAAGAAAAAGATGAAGAGCTGCCGACAGTGCTGGTTAGGGCGGGAACATGCTCAGACTGAGGAAATGCACCAGTGAGTATTTGTGCTATTGAGGCCTTGACAGCCTCCTGATATTTGTTAAAATTTCATAAGACACTGCAAGCTCTCCTGCACTGAGTGCCCTTCATTTAAGGCGGTATGACCTCAAAGGACAGCAGTGCAGACAGCGTTAAACCAATGTAGAGAGAGAGCCTCACACTTCAGCACATATTCTGCAAATGGGCCAAGCCAGCTGATCACAAACGAGAGTGCAGCATGGTCACGACTCTTACTTCAGCAACATTGATTTTAAAAGGCTGGCATGTGGTGAGAGAAAGTAGCATCCTCAGCGTTGCATGTACACACAGATTTGACAAGTAAAAGAACCAAATGAAGTGTCTCAGCTTGTATGACCGACGCACGTGCTGGTGAGCCGATACTAAAGGGGAACAATCATAAAATCACCAAGAATGAAAATATTAGTCAGGTAAACGTTTCAGTGAGAAAGCCAAGAAAACCTTTGCTGGGCTCTAGCAGCTTGTGAACAGGGAATGGTAATTCCTCAACAGGTTGACCAGCCAGCTTTGCAAAGTATGGAGAGAGAACCCTGCTGTTAGATAACTGCCACTTCTAATGTGGCCATCGGTCATGTGCGTAGTTGTCTGTCTCTGTGTGACTGGTGACCTGTTCAGGGTGTACCCCGCTTCTCAACATATGTGGGATAAGCTCTCACCCACCACGGCCCTAAATTGGATAAGCATTAGAAAATGGATGGATCGGATGTTATTGAATATGCAGCCACAATAGTTCACCAAACAAACGGACCTTTTTCTCAATATCCCAAAGGTGAAGAAGTGACGTGTTTGGATCACTGATTAAAAGAAACTTTGACGATATCACGGTGATATGAAGTGTGATGATTCTGAAGCAATATCGTTTGACCTAAAGTAGTTTTATTTTAATTACTCCAGTAACAAAACGACCTACTGGATAAGATTGTGATGTACAAGTGAATGTGCAATGCTCTGGTTTGTCTGTATTGTGGCAGGTGAGGTGATGTTTCTATTTATTTTCTGATAGGTTGCACCTGTTGAAGATGACACAGTCTACGTTTTATAATAAGCCTGTCAGCTACTATCAAACCAGGCTGTCTGTAAATCACCAGTGATATTCTGATGAGTGGACTCAAACATTAAAACTTGCTTTATGGCATTTACTCTTCCAATAAGAACTGCAACAGATGTGAAGGATGAACATACAAATAACAGCAACAAAGGAAGAGCCTGAGAACAGCCTCTGGCTATGAGGTGTGTGTGTTTCTGAAAGATCACATTTATCTTCTCAATAGTTTTATTTATACAGCACCAACTGAGAGTTGCCTCAAGGCGCTTTACATCGTAAGTTAAAGACCCAGATGAACATGTCTTGATGCATGCGCAATCATCGAAGTAAGGATAGTTGACTGTGTTCCTCTGGACGTAGCACTTTTTGTTAGTCGGAGAAACTCATCCAGGTGACGTCTTCAGTCTCGGCTGACTGCAGGTTTCCCCAATAAAAATAAACAGTAACATTTGTGTAATGACTGAAACCAGTACCACTGATGAACGATGGGCTGTGAGGTCAGTTTCTCGATCATTGATCAACAACCACTCATCGACGACCACCATTCACAGAGAGTTGGGGAATGTCTGCAATCACAGCATTGTAAGATGGTGACAGATGTCTGTGAAGGTTCTCAGGTCATCCAGGTTATCGTAGTCTAGGGCGCTTGGGAAGAAAAACGTCTGGACTTCTTTAAGTTTCTTGAAGATGAAGTCCAGATGCTTTTCTTTCCAAGCTCCTTATAGGGACACATGTACCCTTGATGGTCTTTCCCTTTTCACACAAATGTCCTCCTTGATTCCTCGCTCAAACCAGCGCTCCTCCCTGTCCACTTCCCGGTCCTCGTGGTCTTTGATGACCATGGCAAAACTATACCAGGACATTTGATGTTGGTTTTTCTTTGGATTTTGTTTGTGTTATGTCACAGTGCTGGCCGAAGCACTTAACATATTTAGGATTGCAGTCGTGTTGTCTGACTTATAGAAAAGCTCTACGATTGAAGACTTCCTAGTGGTCATGTCATGTTTTTGTAACTAGAAAAATTAGAATAGAAAAAGGTAGCATAAAGACTTTCCCAGAGCACGATGGGAACGCCCGATCAGCAACACAGCTCATGCTAATACCGCTCAGTGTTACAGAAACATTTATATATAGTTAAATAAAAGATCCAAATCATTTTATTTCAAATGGATGCATTTGTAGAATAAAAAAAATACACAACAAATGAACTGCCTGTTGGACAAAGTCACTGTTCTGCATTCTTGTAGGGTCTACCTTACAATATAAAGTACCTTGAGGCGACTGTTGTTGTGATTTGGCGCTGTCTAAATGAATTTACTCTCATCCATGTTTTGAATTTTACAGATTACTCAACAGACTAATGGGGCTCGAGCATAACAGCAATATCCATACCTACAATCCATTTTAAAGGAAGCACAATGTGAAGAAGATATTCAATACACTGCACTTTTTAACATTTGTATATAAACTAAATCATTCTTATGTAGTAGCAACACTTTTTCAGTGTGCATCTGTAGCTGGATCATTTTGGGGAGTGGCTAGCATGTGTGTTCTGTACAACATAAAGTGAATAATGTGCTGATGGGCGTGAAGCACACTTTTGCTGTGATGTTTAATGTAATATTTGTGTGAAAGTATGTTCTGGATGTAACTACAAATCACTCAACATGCGTGAACAGATCTGTATTTATAGGGAGGGCATTTTTTTGGCCTTTTAGAAGCTTTGTTCTAGAGTGAAAACAATAAAGTTATACAGTGTCTTCCTCTATTTTGTTTCTACGGTGTCATTTTTTTCAGTCATGTTATGGGTTTTAGGCAAAACAACAACAACACACAACAAAATCTGAAATCTAAGAAAATATCAGAAACTGAACAGAAACAACTCTTTGGCTGGTGTGAAATGACCTGTGTTTCTGAAGAGGCCAGCCAGAGCATGATACACACTGAACATACAGCTGAAGCTCTGCTGGCAGATATGCTGGCACATATGCTGCTTTCATCTATGGCTAAGCACGTTTTCTGACATTCCAACATTCAATTCAATTTTATTTATAAAGCACCAAGTCACAGCAACAGCTGACTCAAGGCGCTTCACATTCCAATGGTTGCATCCTGAGAAACTGAGGGTTCATTATCTAACCCACAGGCGTCAAACTGCAGGCCGCGAGGGCCGGTGTCCTGCAGGTTTTAGATGTGTCCTTGATCCAACACAGCTGATTTAAATGGCTAAATGACCTCCTCAACATGTCTTGAAGTTCTCCAGAGGCTGGTAATGACCTAATCATTTGATTCAGGTGTGGTGACCCAGGGTGAGATCTAAAACCTGCAGGACACCGGCCCTCGAGGCCTGGAGTTCGACAACCCTCCAACCCAAGGACACAAAATACAGACTGGAGAAGCCAGGGATCAAGCCTTCAGCTTTCCAATAGTAAATGATATGCACTAACTCTTGAGCCACAGCCAGCCTAAACTGTACTGACTTAAGGGACTTTATATTATAACATAAAGACCCTACAATAATGCGGAAAAACCCCAACAATCAGATGACCATCTATGAGCAAGCACTTGGCAACAGTAGGAAGAAAAAACTGCCTTTTAACAGGAAGAAACCTCTGGCAGAATTAGGCTCAGGGGGAGGGAACCCTCTGCCATGACTGGTGAGGGGACGAAGACACATTGTGGAAGAGAGCCAGAGGTTAATAAGAACTAATGATGAAAGTGGTGTAAATTTTAATATATAGTGCTTTTCTACTCTGCCTGAGCACTCAACACTACAAACATGCCTTATTCACCCATCGATACCAACACATTTATGTGTACAAGTTCTTTCTGTCTAACATATTGGTGAGCGACTTCAGCATTCTGCCCAAGGACACTTTTGAACGCAGACTGAAGCAGCCAGGGATTGAACCACTGACCTTTCAACTAGCAGATATACCATGCTACCACTAGAGCCACACTCACCCCGAACAGAGCAGACGTGCTCTGTTGTGCTCTGTTTGGGTGATGGCACTATGAGGTTTTTAAGATAAGATGGGAGCCTGATTATTCAAGACTTTGTAACTGAGGAGAAAGATTTTAAATTCAGTTCTGGATTTAACAGCATTTTTTTAAAGGGGAAAAACTCTCTACAAAAAACTGTTGTGCAGCTTTAATTTCCATGAGATGTGTATTTTTGTGGATATTTTATGTTAAATAAATAGTATTTACATTACAATTCTCAGAAAGTACTGTTATTATTCAAATGTTATTGGATAATTTAATGTGAGAAATTGACCGTGCCTTTTGCTCTGTGACTGCCGGGATAGACTCCAGCCCCCACCCCACCCAAGTGGAACAAAATGGACTGGCTTTAACCTCAGAATTCTGCCTTCAATGTCAGAATTCTGACTTTTTATTCATAGTTCTGACTATTTTCTCTGAATTCTGGCTTTAACCTCAGAATTCTGCCTTCAATGTGAGAATTCTGACTCAGAGCCACCCGTTTTCACTCCTTGGCTCATGTGATTAGGTAGAGGATCATCAGGGGTGGGGATACTCCCACTGGGTTTAAATCTGGGACTCTCCACCATTTGACCCTTAGAACTCAAGAAGCTTCTCGGATGAGAGGTGAAACGTCTTCAAGCAACTTAAAGAAGTCCAGCTCCTTAAAGCTCCTTAAACTATGATGACCTGGATGACTGAGAAACTTCACAGACACGGCACCTTGTTTGGTTTCCCCATGTGCTCGACGTGCTCGTCATTACACCACTGTAAACTGTCCGGGTCTTCTTTGCGTCCTCCAGAGTGCTGAGGTTAATTGAAATATAGCTACAATTATACATATTTTTCTTACCTTTAAAGGTGTCAAGGAGTAAACTGGTGGAGATGTTTTCAGTCATCAACATGTGTGCATAAGCAGATGATAATGAAATCAATAAAGACTAACATTATCATCAATAAGTAACTTTTTGAAAAATACCTCATTAAAGCTTATTTTTAACCTGAATATTTAAAACAAACTAAACAATATATAAATGTAAAAAGTCAGTGCTGAAAAATTCCTCTGTGGAAAAATTATTCCATTTTTTTAATTAGCATCATGCCATCATTTGGGTTTTAGCACATAAATACAGCGCTTTGCTACGTTAGTCCTGTTTTTTTCTTACATTTTGTGGGCATCAGCTGTGTTATTAACAAACAGCTGGAACTGATATTACAGGCAGTTTGTGAGTAAAGTCGACACAGTGACTAGCTTTTCAGTCTTCTCAGTAATACTTCTTCTGTTATATACACACCATTGATGAGCGACTGTTTACGTGCACGCGTTAAAAAAAATCTATATTATACTAAAAAACATCGTTTTTGCCCGCCACGTGGGCGTGCCCAGTAGCTTTGACGTCACCCATTGCGCGTCTGCGTCATCAGTAACGGAAGCAGGAAAACACGACCAGGTCCAAAGTCTAGTAATGAGTGCGTGAAGTATTCAAGGTAAGAACGCGCGGGTGTACTGCTGCTGGTCGCTGCTCGGAGCGTGTCGTGCTGAATAACTGCTGACTGTAAAGAGAGGTTGAGCGTCATATCCTGTATACGCTTAACTGAGCAAACTTGTTGTGCCAGAACGCGATTGTCTGCCAAAAACTGATTTCCAATGTTTCCGTGTATTTTCCATGTGTAATATCATTACGTATGTTGGTAAATAGACTTCGGTGAACAGCGTTTACAAAGGGGTAATATGTAGAATTAAAAATGATCTGTTTGTGAAGTGTCTTTACAACTCTGTGTTATTGTACTTTATAACCAATCCGCTCCTTTATCCCCACTTCAAATACTTTTACAGAACTATCGTAATATTTGCTGCCAGCGCTGCTCTTACAAAAGACATTGTTAATGTTAATGAGATTTGTTTTTTTTACTGCTGAAATAAAGGTTATATAAAAGTCACTGCTGTTACTGTTACACGAATGTTGTTGTGGCTCCAGACTTTATGTCATCCATGAGGGACGCAGTTGACATATGTTTCACATATTATAGCCCAACACGTTACTTATAGCACTTTAAATACGAACAATCAGTTTTTGGTAAATACCGGAAATCAGTTTTTTGCAGACAGTCACTTTTTGGCACAACAGCGGTTTTACTATCTGTGTTGGTGTGTATGTAAGAGACACGTGGGAATACTGTAAGCTGGTATTTTGACTCTTTTGTGCACAGTCCAGTGAGCATTAATAGGCTTCACACAGATGTTCGTAGCCTCTGTACAAACTGCTGACTCTACTGTGAGCTAGAACAAGATATATTGAACCTGTGGGAATGTAAGAGCTGACCAAACTTATTTGAGTTAAATGTGAAGTAACATTTTAACCATTATGTTCTGTTCCTGTGCTCGTTCCAAGATGACTCAGGTAAGCCATCATCCATGGGGAGAGTGGCCTGGCCAGGGCACCGTGGACCTGTGGGTTGTCCAGTCTCCTCAGGTGAAGGTGGAAGTCCTAACCTTAGGTGCCATTGTCAGATCAGTGAGCTACAGAGGGAAGGATGGACAAATGGAGGATGTAGTCCTTGGCTATGATAACCTGGAAGGTAGGAGGGAAAGTAACTTGTGTTGTTATCTGCACATAAACTGGTTTAATTGTATAAAAAGCAATGAGATGATTAAAGTGGTTAATTTAAGCACAAACTCCTGAAAGTGATGTCTGTTGTTCAGGTTCTCTAGTGCAGGCAGACGTGATCGTGGGTTGTTTTTTGCTTCACATGAATCTGAACATCAGGCGACAGCTAAAGTGAAGCTCATGCAGTAGACTTTCTGTGTCTTTTCCCACCCCTGGAAACACCCATTATTTGTTTAGTAAAGAGATGATTGTCACTAATATATTGGATTGGTGATGCGCTCACTGATCTTAACCTCTTACAACGCCCAGCAGTGTTTTTAAAAATGTGCACATTATATTCCTGATACTTATTGTGTCACTAGCAGTACGCCTGCAGCTCTGTCTCACTGGCACTTTCCAGTGTGTCAAGTGTTTAGTTTTTCCTTTGTCTCTTTTAACACTAATGGTACTTGTAATAAACTGCCATGTAACAAAGATTCACAAAGAAAATAGCAGCCATTATAAGTCTTCTCTATAAATATACGAAAGCTGAAACATCATCACTTGTCTTGATTTCGAGGACTCCAGTTTTTTTTCAACATTGCATGCTGCACATCGCTGCACCTCTCATCACAGATCCAGCTAACACGTCTGCATGAAATAGGCAAGAGTGCACCAGTCTGGTCCTTATTCTGGTCCCCAGTTCTCACGGCTGAGTCCAGTACAGAATCAGGTTCTTGAGGAATTTTCAGTACTGGGTGGGAATCGAACTTGTGACTCCCGCCCCAAAAGTGTGTAGTCTTACCACTACAATATCCAGCTTCCATATATCAATAAGAAGTATTATGCTTTGTTGTCAGGTTATGTATCAGATAAGCGGTACCTGGGCGCTGTGGTGGGCCGTGTGGCAAACAGGATTGCAAAGGGACGTTTTGTCCTTGAGGGAAAGGAGTACCAGCTGGATCTTAACAATGGACCAAATGCGCTGCATGGAGGCCTGCGAGGCTTCAACAAGGTGAGGTCTGGTTAATATTAGTTTGTGCTCCAATCTTAACATGGAGCAAAATTTGTGGAAAACTGTATAAATGATGTGTTTTCCCTCTGTGTACATGTTTCACCAATCACAGCTAAGTGTTTGACCATTATTTGTAATGTGTGACAATTTGTGCACACAGTGCAGAGCAGCTACCTGAACACGACTCCCACAGGCATCAATTATCCTGCTAATAATTTTAAGCTTTACTCCGTACGACTCTGGATACTGTAGCTCCTGTGAAAAAACCCTTAAATCAGAAGTACCTGACTCTGTGGTATAATTGTAAAACATGTAGCCTAAAGCAGATGACTCGTAGGCTGGAGAGGAAATGGCGTGTCACAAATGTAGAAGATCATCATCATTTGGAGAAATAGTTTGCTGCTTTATAAGAAAGCCCTCCGCAAAGCCAGAACATCTTACTATTCATCACTGATTGAAGAAAATAAGAACAACCCCAGGTTTCTCTTCAGCTCTGTAGCCAGGCTGACAAACAGTCAGAGCTCTGTTGAGCCAACCATCCCTTTAACGTTAACTAGTAATGACTTCATGAACTTCTTCACAAATTCTCATGTCTTTTAGACCCCAATCCTACAAGACTGCTCAAAGAAGTCCTGCCATAATTCTTCAACTAGTTTTGTTTTTAAGGGGCTTCCTTCTCTGGGTTTAGTCTAAAATGACCGACACAGGCTTTTAACACTAAACTACTGTACAGAGCTCTTCTTAGGCTTTTGGCATTGCCGATTCTGTTCTTCATGTTGATGAGTTCCTTCTGGCTCCACCTGTAATTTGAACAAATGAAAGAATGGCTGAAAAGAAGACTGGACACACTGCCCTTTTTTACATGTGCAATCCACGCCACAGGAAAACCCTCACACATCAAAAACAGCAGGGTTGGTCTCACAGAGTGAAATATACACCCATCACTTCACAACACCTACTTGTTGGCAGCTGTAGATTGAATTTTACTGAGCTCTGTAAGCTGCACTTTATGTATCCTGTGTACTCCACGATTCATGTGTGTTTGCTTCTGCAGGCTATCTGGCTTGCTACAGCAGTGGAAGGTGGTGTGCAGCTGACTCTTACCAGTCCAGATGGAGACCAGGGTTATCCTGGTGAAGTTCAGGTCTCTGTCTCCTACACACTGCAGGTAGACACATCTGGTTATGAATTCATACTACTGCATCCCAAATTTCCTTTTGGCAGAGCTAATTCGACGTTGCTGTTTAGTGATACTCAGACATTTGTTTTGCCAGCACAGATATTGAGTTTGAACTTGTTTGCTCAGGGGGAAGAACTAACTGTTGAATACCAAGCACAGGCTAACAAAACTACCCCCATCAACCTCACCAACCATTCCTACTTCAACCTGGCCGGACAGGTAAGCGACATGGACATGTTTCTGGGTGCCTCTGCACAGTGGTGTTTGTGTTGTTGGCACTGCTAGTCTCCTGGCTAACAAAACAATATTTTGCCCACTAGGAAGTGTGGTTTCAGTGTGTTGCCTCTGCTATGAACGGGCAGTCCTCTAAAATCCTTCCCCACATCCACACTCTGATTCTTGGCCCACAGGTGTAACAACAGTAACACAATCAGAATCAGAGACTTTATTTATCCCCAAGGGGCAGTTAAGATACAACAGAGCAGCATGACGTTGAAGCTAAGGACAGGGCATAAGCAGGCAATAAGAGTGAGATAATAAATACACAGAATATACACAGTTTTAAAATTACAAAG
Source organism: Haplochromis burtoni (assembly GCF_018398535.1). Lineage (NCBI taxonomy): Eukaryota > Metazoa > Chordata > Actinopteri > Cichliformes > Cichlidae > Haplochromis > Haplochromis burtoni. Next base: position 216,970 of record NW_024582775.1, read on the forward strand.
CTGTTAAATTAAAGTGACTGAAAGGTGAATAAATAACTGTAAGTGAATAAAGTGTGGGCAGTATAAAAAGAGTGTAGAGTAGTTTATGTTTCTGGTGTGGGAAATGGTCTTATTGGAGTTAGAAAGCAGAGCTGCTTAAGGGGACAAAGGTGGCGCTCCTCAGCGGAGCGTCGCCCAGAGGGCAGCCACTGAAATGCGGGGTGAAGAATGTGAGAGGGGTCGTTGATGATCAGGCTGCCTGTCTGAGGGCCTGTTGCTGAAAACCTGAGCCAGAGTTCTGACAGGCCAATGACTGTAGAGCACACTGATGCAGTGTGCTGCAGTCTGTTCCTGTATGAAGGCTGAGGGAGGGAACCAGCAGCTGATGGAGAAGGTCATGATGCTTTCCAGGAAGGCATAGGAAAAAGTCATCATGATGGCTGTGCTAACTCCAAAGGAGTTGAGTTTCCTGAGGAGGTGTAGCTGTTGGTGGCACCTCCTGAGAATCTCCTCTGTGTTAGCAGAGAATCTCAGGAGGTTGTCAAAGATGGTTCCCAGGTATTTGTACTCCTCAACCACCTCCACTGGCTTCCCATGGATGGTGGTGGTGACTGAAGCAGCCAGTCCATGTCTTTGGTTTTGCTCACGTTCAGTTCGAGTTTGGAGCCGTCACACCACCCTACAAACTCCTGCACAGCGGGCCCGTGGTGTTGTGAGTGCCTGACAGCAGTGACAGGAGAACAGTGGAGGTGGAACGGAGACCGGAAAGAGAGTCGTTGACCCGAACTTTCTGAGTCCTGTTGGTTAAAAAGTCCAATATCCACAGTAACGACACGGGGAAAGGTTAAACTGCAACATCTGCTATGAGGCACCATCACTTTTACTTCTTCACGATGTACAGATATAACAATGAAAACATATGAGCTCTGTCTTTAATACAACCCAACCTGCCATCTAGCTTCCTGTTTACTGATGACATCATTTCCTGTTACATACTATATGGATTTAAAGGTGATTCCAATGAGAAATCTAAAATAGCATTCTGCCCTAAATTAACTTAAACTCGTGATATCAAACACTGATACTCTCAGTCAGTTTTTCACAATTTTATTTCGTAAACTGTTAAAGGAGGAGGCAGGCCTATTTTGGCAGGATGTTCTGGTATTAGTGAGTGTTGGTTGAGTCTCAGACAGATCAACCCCTTCCTCCTCACATCAAGATGAGTAACGTGGCTATATGTATGGAGAGGATGACAGATGATCTGAAAAATCTTATCTGTGCTCCAGGGTGTAGCAGATATCTACGACCATCAGGTGTCCATCACTGCACAGTCCTACCTGCCTGTGGATGACACATCAATTCCTACAGGTAAAGATTTACTTCAATCCTCTTTAACTGCAAAAGTCAATGGAATGAAGTGGTTTATTTAACAGATGTCAAATATAAAACTGAATGATATAATAGGAAAATTCTCATTAAATAAGCAAATAGAATTAATCAATCTGTCAAAAGCATACAAGCATATTGGTAGTCTCTGACAGTTTGGCGCTTCAAATTACTTCAGTTACACTGTCTCGGGAACAAGACTGCAGACTTTATAATCAGTTAAAGTACATATCCATTTGACTCTTTAGCTCCCCTCTCAGTCCTTGAGCTTCTCATGTTCTCCTGGCGTTCCACGTATGCCCTGCCCGTTAGCATCTCGCTCCCTGGTTCAAGGTTCTTTATTTGTCACATGCATAGTTATACAAGTATAACACACAGTGAAATGTAACCTGACACGCTCCTCGACATGTGCATATTTAGCAAATTAATTCATGACTTCGTATCAGGAATGTTAATTAATGTCACACAATCGATTCTATAAAGGTGAATTATTGCAGTTACGAGTTATTTACTGGGGCATTAAGATATATTAAATAACAAAAAGTCCATAAGTAACATGTTTAGCAAATTAAATCATTTGCTAGTGAGCGTTCTGCACACTATCTTTGCTGTACCTAGTACTTAGCTGCATCTCGCACTACAGGCACGTTCCTCTGCTTTATCACCATTGTCCAGTGGTTTCCATCAGGAGCTTGTCTGTATCTGAAAATCCCACAGGATCTTAGCTTCGTCATTCTCATCCCCATAGTGACCTCTGGGAGGTTTCTGAATTACTGTGATAGAACGCCAGCCATACAACAAGTCCAAGAGCCAATCAAAGGCCTCCAAACATTATGTGGCCTTCACATGAGCTCACGAGCGGTGGGTTTGGTTTATATAGTTAAGCACCTGCATACTAAAGAGGAAAATAACTAGAATTTGCCATTTCTGGAGAGACTGCAGTGGGATTGTAAAAATTCAAACTTGCATGTACCAGATGGGTCAGTTGTGAGAGTGCCACAAACATGGAGAGCCACACTATGGTGAGACACAGACGAAACCATCCACAAATGAAACTCAAATGAGGGAGGCAGGACATCAGAAAAGACCCACTTTTCTCTCTGTCAGTCTGTGAGAGCAGCGCTGCACCAAAATAGCTTGTTGACTGAACAAAAGTGTACCTAACAAAGAGGCACAGTGTTCTTTTACTGTCAGTAACATTCAGCACATAGCTCTATGCTGAACTGAGGTCAGGAGAGCGAGTTCAAAACTGATGTCTTTTTCTTTCTTTCCAAAACTGGTTGGAAAAATTAAACAGGGAGTAAACGGGAGCAGAGGATGACTGAACCAAATGGCTCCAGTTCAAAAGTTACACATCTCTGGGCTTTGAGGAAGGACTCGTTGAAAACACGACACATGTAGCTACATCTTGAGGGTAAAATGATCACTGTAGGGTGAAAACTGTGGTCACAGCGGCAGGTTAAAGAGAAAGTTTTCAGCCGAGATTTTCTGCCTGTCTCACACTAAATCACAGGTGTTGAACTCCAGTTATGTCGTAATATTGTAAAAAGATTTTATGTGTGAATTGTAAAAGATTTGCTGGTAAAAAAGATTTGTGTGTGGACTTAGCCAAAAAAAACCCTGCAAGTTACAAGTACGAATTTTGACCCTATTTTTCTTCCTTTCATCTGATTGGTCAATGTCATGTCAATCACAAATGTAACAATCCAATCAGAGAACAGATGGGTTTGGCTGTCGGAGGGGCGCTTTTTTGAACTGCAGGTCCTTGAAGGGTGATACAGTTTGAAGCTGGAGGATCGCTATATAAATATCCGATAGCAGCTAGGTCCCCTAACTTTCAGCAGCTGTTGAAAGGATAAAGTTGTGGTATATCAGTGGTTAGAAATACCATTATTACTTTAGGATTAGTTTAACACAAAGTCAGGGCTGACCCGGGACCATTGCTGTGAGTCACAGTGCGCAGCATAAAGGTCCTTTCACATGGGACGCAGGATGTGCTGCTAATGCTAACTAAAACCCAAGGATCCAGAATTTGTTGCGCTGGCTGCTGGGCTCTGTGGGTTTTTGCAGCAGCTCTACCTGTACTAGATGCACCTGCTCCTTGTCGTTTTCTATCTCTGACTTTATGTCCTCTACAAGAGTTTGTTTTTTTTGCTAGTTCTTCAAATGTTCAATAAAAACATGTATGCTAATTCATAACGAAGAAAGCTTTGTAATGAAGACTGTCATTTCCAAAACACTGCCCGCCCCCACCCCGCGGTCCGCAGCGCTGTTGAAAAGGCTGTGGAAGTCCCTGTATTAAACACGTAGACCTGTGACACAAAAATCACCAAACTCGGACGACCACAGACTGTTTTCCTTCGTGGTGATGAAGGAAAACGCTGGGTTGGCATGTAAAAGGGCATTTATTCCCTTCAAAGACCTGCAGTTCAAAAAAAGCGCCCCTCGACAGCCAAACCCATCTGTTCTCTGATTGGATTGTTACATTTGTGATTGACATGACATTGACCAATCAGATGAAAGGAAGAAAAATAGGGTCAAAATTCATACTTTTTTTTTTGGCTAAGTCCACACAAATCTTTTTTACGCACACAAATCCTGATTTACAAGTACAAAATATTTATGACCACATTTTGAGCCCATATCCAGTCCTCGAGGGCTGCTGTCCTGAAACTTTTCCATGTGTCCCTGCTGCAACACACCTGCCACCTTCAGCATTCAGTCAAGTTCTACAGAGTCTCGCTAATGACTAGAGATGGCACGATACCACTTTTTTATGTCCGATACCGATATCATAAATCTGGATATCTGCCGATACTGAAATGAATCCGATATAGTGTTTTTTAATCAATGGAACTGTTTTTTTAATATCTTACTGCTGTTTGTATAAGTTAATACTCAAGTTAAAAAAACAACAACAACAACACTAAAGCTATTCTGTTATACCTGTATGCAAAAAATACACTGCACCCAAAATATTTCATAGTTTAGCAAAACTGATCAATCTAATAAACTTAAACCTGCTCCTTCCTCCCTATCACAGCAAATTCAAAAGTGTTAAATGTTTTGGTGTTAATAGTCTTCTTGCAAAAGTAGAGTTAATTTTACTCTAAGCAGAGTCACATTCTTTTAATGTAACTCTGAGGTGTAAAATGATAGTAGTTAAAATCGAGTGTTAAAAATGAGTGTTTCTCTGTCAAATCTGGAGGTGTTACAATGGAAACATTAACTCTTGACCTCTTAACTCTGAACTCCTACAGGGGCTATGACACCAACAGAGTAAATTCACAGACTCCGCCCCCAGCACGGCTCCAATCGAAGCTGAAGTGAAGCCGTTTCAGAACATTTTGCTCTACATATTTGAGTTGTTTGCCATGCTTGGTAAGTCATTTTTTCAAAGATTGTTTCAATTATTATTATGAGCTTTTACTTCTGTGGCTCTTTGGAGTTGAGACAAAGCTGTGTGAAAGGCATTAGCCATGTTGCTCGCTGATAGCATAATATTCTGTTTTAGCTAGCTGAAAGGTATTGTTTGCGGGCAAATACCACAGCCTTGAAAAAAAGCTTGCATGTGAATTTTCAGTCAAACTTTGGTCAAATACACCTAAAACAATGTCTAGAATGTGAAATGTTGGTATAATGGTGCTACTTGAAGCCTGAAAACGATCGCCCATAAAAAAAAACGAGCAAACAGCAGTAGCTGACGTCCTGACTGGATTCTACGTTAGCATAGATCCCTCCAGAGTTTTGTGCACACGGTTTAGGTAAAAATGAAAAAGGTTGAGGTTTTACATTTAGTTCAGTATTACCTGTTGCCTGTGTCCTTGTCTTTTGGGAAAATACTTTACACAAGTAATGGCTCAAAGAGGATTCCTTTTTTTTTTACTGTGCTGCAATTGTTTACTGGATTATTTGTGCCATTAATTAGTGTCAACTAATTTTTATTCAATCTCCGCACAGGATATGCTTGTGAAGATGGAATATGGGGGAGAGCAGAAGTGCGTTGAAGTTCCACAAAGGGATGAATGAAGGACATGCATATTGTATTGAAGAAATAAGTGATGAGAATGCTGTTATTTGCATTTACCATGTCAGACCTTTTGATAAACAAAATTCTAATGAAAGTGAGAACATGTATACTGTTACATCTTTCAGAAAATGTTTTGAAATTGTGGTGCACAGTTCAGAATAAATGTTTTTCAAAAACCATTGCATCTTTTTAGTAAATGTTTATTTCCAAAAGAAATTTCTAGAAGTTCAGAACAGTAAAATTCCCGCTTTTTAGAATGAATTAGAAGATAACTCTTACGTAGTTAAACTAAAATACTCTTTGAGAGTTAATATATAAACTCTTAACACCAAGTGTTAAATTATCAACTCCAGACAGATTTGGTGTTTAACACTAAATCAGAGTTAACGTACCAACTCTCCAAAAAGAGTTAAATTAACACTCTCTGGTGTGGACCCATATAGACACTTTAATAGTGTTGAAATCAAATCCGACAGTGTTAATTTGGACATGCTGGATTTGCTTCTGGTATTTTAAAGAGTACTTAGCAGAAATATTAAGCAACCTAACTAATATGCAAAACTCCCAGCAAAAAAAATAAAAAATAGGGAACCACCCCTACCTCCACCTCATGATGCTTAATCGACGTAATCAACTTTAATTTGATGCAGTGTGAAAAAAATGCACAGAAATCAATTATTTTTCAAGAATAATTAAATAGATTCAACATCTTTCTTCAACAGAACTGCAGACTGCACAGATGGTACCTTCCCAAAGGAAAAAGTACTATAGCTTACTAGGGTATATTAGACTTAACAGTTACTATATACAGTAATGGACTTCTATACATTTTACATCAGATTAAAACTTTGGGTGTAAGATTCAGATAATTATTTATTAAAAGCTGACATTTTAAATGAGAATAAGAAAGAAAAGTATGTCTTTGTGCCCCCTTTTCCCTGTTCATGCCCTATCGGCCCCCCTGGCTAAACTTTGCTAGATCCGCCCCTGCACAGTTACCAGCCGTCAGCTACGTAGAAAAAGATCCTGGTGTAGAAAGTAATATTAAATAAATTCTAACAACAGCTTATCAAGCTTAAACGTGCTGCTGTTGTTCAGCCGCTGGTTTCCTCTTTCTGGTGCAAAGTGGGCCAAAAACAAACAAGAGAGACGGACTCGCGACAGAAAAGCCGATCAGCTGATCATTAAGCAGTTTCATGATTGAAGTAGCAGCAAGAAGAGGCAGTCGCTCCATATATCGTTGTTAAGCTTAACGGGAATGCTTTACAAACATTCAGAGATGAACTTACACACTTGCTTTACTTCTCTCTGGGATAACTTCCTCGGAGATGAAATGCCGGTTTGGTAGCGAGGCTCAAATACACACAGCCGCTCTGTCACGTGATGCACACTGCTGCGACGTGCTACGGTTATGAGCCAAGTTACGCCGTGTCGTAACATTAGTATGTAAAAATCATACTAATGTCTAGTTGCTAAAGAAATGACAACAGACCTCCAAAGCAAAACAAACACAAATATCCATCTCAGGTGTTTGAAGTTTTGTGAGGTGCTTTTCTGATATTTAATGGATCGGATTACATTTTTTATTTCTCTCCAATATCCGATCCAGTAATTCACGTCAGTATCGGACCGATACCGATACGTAATATCGATCGGTCCATCTCTACTAATGACCTACTTGTAGTCAAGTGTGTTGCAGCAGGGACACGTGGAAAAGTTTCAGGAGGACTGGAGTTTGACACGCCTCCCACTAATAAAAACACATACTGGAATCATTGCTTTACAACAATCCCACTAGAAAAAGAAGTTGCTGATATCCTGAAATCCTGTAAATGGCTGGACAGAGCTGAAAGCTGACAGTATAGAGAACAACCCTGGAGGCACAGGAACAAGCCCTTTCCCCCAAATCAGCAGAGGCTGGGATCTACCACAGGAAAGACCCCAGATACTGTGCAAAGATGTCCCTGAGTCGAGCACATAACAGCACAATGTACATTTCAAATTCCTTTAATTTTAAATATGTTTATATTGTCTATCCTGTAAAATAGTCAGATGTCTATTCATATTAATGTACAGAATTCACCTGCTTGCTGCTACTACTGCACATTCACCCATGTATATACTATATATATATATATATATAATGTTCTTCCTCTACCCCCCCCCCCCCCCCCCCCCCATTT
>NW_024582775.1:243449-248046 GCF_018398535.1 Haplochromis burtoni
TACTTTTAAGATTAGGCTTCAAACTTAGAGAGTCTTCAGTTTTCAGGCCCCTCTTCTGTGGAACCAGCTTCCAGTTTGGATTCAGGAGACAGACACTATCTCTACTTTTTAGATTAGGCTCACATCGGCACTACGTACACTAGTACTCCTTTAGTTATGCTGCAATAGGTGTAGACTGCTGGGCAATTCCCATGATGCATTGTGTGTTTCTTCTTCAGTCACCTTTCTTACTCACTATGTGTTAACAGACCTCTCTGCATTGAATCATACTTGTTATTAACCGGTCAGAGGTTTCTTCCTGTTAAAAGGGAGTTTTTCCTTCCCACTGTCACCAAAGTGCTTGCTCATAGGGGGTCATATGAGTGTTGGGTTTTCCTCTGTATGTATTATTGTGGGGTCTACCTTACCACTGCCACAGAGACGCAGTGTTTAGAAAATGCGTCTCAGCTGACACATACAGGATCACTATGGGTTTTCGCTTAGGCCGCGGTTGTCCTTCTCTCCTGGAGCAGCTGGAGCTTACGTTTGGCGCCTTCCCAGCTTTGACAAATGTCCAGCTGGGATAACCACATATACTCAGGGCCTTCCTGATGTGATGTTCTTCTACCTCCCTGGCTGCTGTGTCACTGGGGATTGTGTTTGCTCGTCCTGATGACACCCAGTTTGTGCTCCAGTGGATGATGAGAGTAAACCTTAAATACTGACCCGTATGCGTAGGTTTACGGTACACATCAGCTTTTAAATGTCTCCCATTACTGATGGAAATCTCACAGTAAAAGCAACCACTGGTCTTTGATTAGTGGTTGCTGATCAATGGTCATGTCAATGATAATTTGCATATTAATGATCAATATTAATGCATAATGCATATTTATAAGAATTTATTTTCTTCAATGGTTAAAATTTTATTTGTGAAGAAGTTCATGAAGTCATTACTAGTTAACATTAAAGGGATGGTTGGCTCGACAGAGCTCTGACTGTTTGTCAGCCTGGCTACAGTGCTGAAGAGAAACCTGGGGTTGTTCTTATTTTCTTCAATCAGTGATGAATAGTAAGATGTTCTGGCTTTGCGGAGGGCTTTCTTATAAAGCAGCAAACTATTTCTCCAGGCTAAATGATGATCCTCTAAATTTGTGACACGCCATTTCCTCTCCAGATTACGAGTCATCTGCTTTAGGCTACGTGTTTGAGAATTATACCACGGAGTCAGGTACTTCTGATTTGAGGCCTTAGTTTTCACAGGAGCTACAATATCCAGAGTCGTACGTAGTGAGGAGGTGAAATTATTAACAAGATGATCGACCTCTGTTGGGGTAGCGTTCAGATAGCTGCTCTGCTCTGTGTTGGTACAGGGCATTGGAGATGATAACAGTGGGTGGATTATATTCTTAAACTTAGTTACAGCACTTTCAGAAAGACATCTACTTTGATAAAGTCTACTCTCCACCGCTGTGTAATCAATTATTGTAAATGTAAATGTTATCAGGAAATGATCAGACAGCAGAGGGTTTTCAGGAAACACTGTTAAATGTTCAGTTTCTATGCCATATGTTAGAACAAGATCTAGAGTGTGATTAAAGTGGTGGGTGGGTTCTTTTACATTTTGAGAGAAACCAATTGAGTCTAATAACAGATTAAATGCCATGTTGAGGCTGTCATTTCTAGCATCTACATGGATGTTAAAATCACCCACAATAATTATTTTATCTGAGCTCAGAACTAAATCAGATATAAAGTCTGAGAAATCAGACAGAAACTCTGTGTAAGGCCCAGGTGGACGATAGATGATAACAAGTAAGACTGGTTTCTGAGTTTTACAGCTGGGGTGGACGAGGCTAAGCATCAGGCTTTCAAATGAATTAAAAGTCTGTCTTGGTCTTTCATTAATTAATAGGCTGGTGTGAAAAATTGCTGCCAACCGCCCCCTCGGCCTGTGCTTCGAGATTTCTGGTAATTAGAATGACTCAGGTTAAGAGCCTTGGTGTCATCATAGTCAGCTCACTATCATATAAATCTCACATCAGTAATCTCACCCGTTCTGCCTCTTTCCATCTGCACAACACAAATTACGTCCTTCTTTTTTCACCCAGTCGGCATCCATTCGTTTTCATCGTCTTGTTACCTCCTACGCTGACTATTGCAGGATTACCTCTGTAAAAATGATGCTACTTCCAAAATCTTTATATGTATTTCAATGCCTTCCCATCCTGAGTGCCAAATCCTTTTTTAAATCTTTTGTGGACTTATATGTAGATGGACAATTTGCAAGTTTTTCTCAACTATCTACCAAATTTGGCATTGCAGCTGCTCAGTTTTTAAGGGTCAGACAAACCTCCATATGATAATTTTAATGGTCAAACCAAACTCTAAGGGCACAATATCAGTTCTGTGCAATTTAATTTACAATTTACAATTTTCTTCAATAGCTGCATCAAATCTAAATGGGAACAAGACCTTTACTTTCATATCACAGATGAACTGTGGGATTCTGTCTTTGACCAAGTTCACAATATATCAAGTGTGTGCTCGCTACGCACTTGATATTGTTCAGTTTAAGATAGTTCATCGTGTGCACTGGTCCAGGGCCAAGTCGGCGCAGATATATCCAGAGATGGGCCCAACCTGTAGAAGGTGTAGGGGTGCTCCTAGTACACTGATTCACATGTAGTGGTCCTGTCCTTCATTGGCTAACTTTTGGAACTAACTGTTGGCCAGATGAGTTAACTTACTCAAGTGGAAATATTCTTCTCTCCTCTCACATGCACAACTGGTAAAAGATATAATGACTTGTATGGATTTAGAAAAAATTAGATATACAGTTCGTGGATTAAAAAAAATTATAAATTGTGGTCTCCTTTTCTGGACTTCTTTGAAAGACCGACAACTATTGTCTGTGAATAGCCAGCAGGGGCTTGGTTTTTTGTTTGTTTGTTTTTTCTTTCTTTGTGGCGGGGAGGAATCCATAATGTGAACACTCTGAAGTATTCTGTATTGTACGTTGCACTGAAACGTAGCCTAATAAAAAGACTTTTGTAAGAAAGAAAAAGTTGTTTCTGATGTTTCTGGGTTATTTTTACATGTAATGTCTTATATATGTAAATAGACTTGATGAAAAGATGTGCTCTATAAATTCTCCATAGGCTCCTCTTGTTCATGTGTTTATTTTATCTGTTCATTCATTAATTTTCAGTAGTTTTATTTCAGTTTTTACATTATATTTAATATAGTAAAGCATATATTAAAGCTTGAAGGGCAAATATATATATTTGCGATGTGTTCAGTATTAAACGCACTAGTCATTTATTCTAATAGTTTTACATTTTAATTAATATCCAATGCCGCTAAATTGTTGAGTCCAGTATGTTCTGAAGCCATCTGCCACAGGATGGAGCATTGTTGTTGAGAAACAATTACTGTTAGTTCTTTTAAATGCGTAAGAATAACACATACAAACGTACAAAGGGCAAAATGAGCTTTGTATGAGGGGTGGATGAGCCTTTCGATAGGGTGAGCAGTTCAGTCATTAAGGAGGGGTTGCTCCTCCACATTGAAAGCATCCAGCTGTACAGTTAATTTCAAATTCTGGTTAATAGTGATTTTGCTGCAGACATCCTCATTACATTTGTGATTTGAACTCTGGATGTAAGGTGTGAATGCAGAAAAAGGCTAAATTAACTGAAGGCATACCATTAATGCAGATGAATGCAAAGTCCATAAAGAAAAATGCAAAGAATCCAAACAACTTACTAAGCACGAGTAGGCCAACATACAATGAAACAAAGGCTGACAGGAAGATGGCAGTATGTATACACATGAGGGTAATTAGAAGTAGATAGGCACCAGCGCCCTGTGTGCATGTGGAGTCCTGTCTGTGCCCTTCAATAATAACGTTTAGGTATTAATCACAATTTTGCTAAATACAAGGATTTGGCTGTCATCAGTCACATGATGAATAATAACCAAAACTCGCCCCTGACAGCAGAGCACGGTGGTTATGAGCTGGGAACGAGCTCGCAAGGACCACGAGCAGTTTTTGCCACCTGAGCAGTGCAGAGATGTAGGGGAAACACACAAATTAACTGGGAGACGCAGACTGATGCAAATGAAACCACTAAGTGTACAGCATACACTGTAGTCTATAGCACTACGGAAGAGGATTAGGGCCACTGGGGGGGGGGAGTGGGCACGTCTTTTTTTTTCTTCTTTTCTTGAATTCTGAGATTTAAGTCAGAATTCTGACTTTAATCTCAGATTTTTTTTCCAGGGGCCCTAATCCTCTTCCGTAATAGCACACAGGAGTATTAGGTTTTTATGCACACGTTGGTCAACTGTTGGTTGTTGCAACTGGCGAATTGAAATAAATGAGCGTGCTGTGTGTGAAACAGCGCGACAAACATTACCTGTCCTTTTATTAACTGCACAGGTGTGCTGGTCATTAGCTGCTAGCTAACTGGGTACAGCTGTCATGGTTCGGCCGTGTGGCAGGCAGGATGAGGACCCAATTTGCAAACTCACAGACACGGGGGATAAACTCAAAATGCAGCTTTATTGCTGACAGGTGATAAACAATAACGATGATACAAAAGCAATGCAAAAC
>NW_024582775.1:248507-253941 GCF_018398535.1 Haplochromis burtoni
CACAACAGGGCAACTCAGGAAACAGAGCCTAAACAGGGAACTGAAATACAAAGATACATAAAACTAAGAATACTGGGCCAACATGGCCCAGGACCATGACAACAGCTGTCAGGGCTCTGAAGCTCTGTCACCGTTTTAGGGAACATATTTAGTTTAAAGGCACAGGTAACAATAACACATGTACCAGTCATTGCATTGCAGAGGTATTCAAGTAAAATTATAATAAACACAATTGCTGTGTTTTGGATGTATAAAATTTTTCTATCACTAATTTATCATGGATTAGGTGTGAGAGTTGTTAAGTATGGAAAATTAAATAATAGATCAATGCAATAGCAAATTGTGCCTTGCTCTCAGATGGACAGCAAGTGGAGAGTGATGGATGAGAGGAGATAGAAAGAGGAAGAGTGAGTCACAGGCAGAGTCTATTTTATTTCCTACACTTTTTAAAATCTGTTGCCTTATGGTTTCAAGCGCTGTCACCAGTCTTTGCATTTTACTGTTACTGTTTTGAGATCGCCCTCCAGCACTATCAGGAGCAAGAGCAGCAGCATCCCGTCAACAGCAACATTGTACCAGAACCAGTAGGTTACTGGTTCACGTGATTCTGGATCTGTTAAGAGACAGAAAGAAAATGTTCTTCTTCGTGATATCTATCTCTAAGCTACATTTAGGCTAGTTGCTAGGCTTCAGAATTATTTTCTTTTTATTTGGAAATGTTTGACCAGCATCATATTTTGTTGTGTATTATATATGATGCTCTGTATACAGATAACAGATTAGCATTCTCAGGTACGCAGGGGGGCAAAGGCTGGGTACCCCATGGACATAGTGGCGTTTATGCTCATTTTTACCCATATGGCCAAATTAGAAATACCAATTAACCTCTCCCTCCACTTCTCCCTCCACCTCTCCCCCTCACTGTCACCCCACAGGGTTGTTTTCTCATTCACTTACACTACGCCATATACACCTGTGACTGCCACCCGCCTAACATCGTCAAGTGTGCCGATGACACCTCTGTGGTTGGGCTCATCTCTGATGGAGATGAAACTGTGTACAGGGCAGAGGTAGAGAATTTGTTCTGGTGCTCAGAAAATGGCCTGAAAATAAACATGCTTAAAAGAACTCATTGTGGACTCCAGGAGGCACAGACAGGTCCAGTCCCCTCTCATTTCTGGGCACCCACATCTCCGCCTCCGGAGACCCACAAAGCCATCACCCTGGTGAAGAAGGCACAGCAATGGCTGCACTTCCACCGTGTCCTGAGGAAAAATAGCTGCTGCTGCCACAACTGAGAACGGGAAACCTACACAGAGGGTAATTAACACTGGTCAAAAAATCACTGGCTGTCCTCTGCCACCCCTGCAGGCCATTGCTAGCTCCTCCTGTCTCAGGAAAACCGGGGCCATCATAGTTGACCCCTTGCACCCTGCTTACCAAGTACTTGTTTCGCCTCTGGATGGCACCTCAGGTCAATCAGGTTCCTCAGGTCCAGACTCACAAACCGCTTCTTCCCCCGAGTCATTCGGCCTGCAAACAAACATCGATGAAGGAAATCTGTACAATCACAGTTTTTAGCCCAGGAGCATCTTACTGTGAGGGAACAGTGCAAAACTCTGCCTGCCTTTGGGAATGTCCTATTTACAGGGTTTGATACTTAGTGCTTTTTTACTGACTGAGCACCCAAACCCAACTTTTTCTACAATCCTCACCTTTGTCATCTGACCTGAGCAGGCAGGCTTTAGCACAACTGTGTAGCAAGTTTATTCTCATGTATCTCATGTATAGTCTGTACTTGGACAAGAAATCAAACATATCATTTAAAACCTGAACTAGCTGTGCCACAACCAACCAACATGTCAATGAGAATAATTAAAATTATACATGTAACATTTTGTATTTATGTAAGCTAGCTGATATAGTTGCTGAAACCATTAGTCTCTCCCCTTCCCATCTAATAATAATGTGTGTGTCTGTAGGTGAGCAAGTGAATCACACCCTATTAAAAGTATTAAGTGAAAGGATCATATTAACAGTCTCGTCTTTCAGCTTTAGTCTTGTCCAGCAGGCTGAATTGCCTGAAAGCTGATCTGAATCACAGCATGAGTGTGAAAACAGGCTGCACGAAGGACCACACACTTATGATTAAGCGTGTGTACAAGGAGGAACAGGAAATGGCTCGGCTATATTGTGTTATTCTGTTTGTGACATTAGTTTCAGACCGCATAGGCAAGCAGCCAAGCACACATGTAGTAAGAGAGGAATTACAAACCACAGCGCAGCAGGGTTGTGCATGGGCCTTTAACCAGCGACTTAAACAACTTTCATCCAGCCTCATTCAGCCTCACACCTTTCAAACATTAGGATCACTTGAAGAACAATGTCACTATAATTAATGCACAACCTCTGTGGTGCAGAGTAGAGAACTTGACATTAAACTAGTAGTTTAACTAGATATTTTAGTAGCTTGCCAGTAGTACACATTAGTATTAGCGAAGCGATTCAAGTAGTTATTTATTTTGCCTTATTTGTTTTAGTTAATTATGAAAATCACAAATAATTTGCACATAATGTGACCATTGGCTCTTGAATGTAACTGAAACCCTGCCCCACTTTAAACTTTGGGTCATAAACCAGTATGCTGTGAAGGCATGCACAGGCATTACATCGTTCAGACAGACAGACCATGGACAGAGGGTGGTTATGGTTTTTGCTCACATACAAAAGATACTGAGCATAGCAGAAATACTGTTCTAGCAAACTTCATAGTCAAGATCAGCTAGCAACCCTGCAGACCAGCTGATCTCAGTCCCAATCCATTTTCCCAGTTTGCTCAACTGGTACTCTTCTGTGTGTCCTATTGCCAAATCCCAAATGGGATGTGCTATTTAAGTTGTTGTCCTTTGGACTACTTCAAACACTTTGTTCTCCAAAGTGCCTGCACAGATGGAGCACCCGTAATTTTGTTGTACATGCACAATGACAGTAAATTGCTATTCTATTCTATTCTATTCTACTCTATTCTATTCTATACATATATATCTATATCTGATATGTATCTGTGTGTGTGTGTGTGTGCTTATTCCCAGCAGTAGGCCAACAGGCCTGCAGTATTCCACCTGCTGTGAATCCTCTACAAATGCACTTGTTACGCTTTGTGCAGTTGGTAAAGGACCTTGTTTTTAGGCCTGTGCAGAACCAGCAGTGTCTGTGTTTTCTGTGCAGGCAGGAGCAGCGGGCTGTAACTCTACTGCTATAGCAGCAGCAGATACTGAGCATGGCAGGTGTTTTCTCTGCACGATCCCAGAGGACACCATGGATATCCCCAGCTCCTCTAAGAAAACCTTCATGTGTATGTTCTTTGCTGGTTTCAGGAGGGATCCACAGCAGTGAACAGCACTGAAGGTGGAGACATCAATGCGATTGAAGAGCAGGTCAAGAGGCCACCATGTGGTCTGCCTCCTACAACTATAAACAAAAAAGAGAAGTTCCACGTATGATATCTCTTGGACATCCACATCACTTCATCCTGACACTCACTGAACGCCTCCTGTGTAGGCTTGTCCTTTGCAAAATCAACTGCATCATGTCAGGAGTGAAGAAAAGGTCAAGACAGACAGCGTATCTCACAGACCCTCAGATCAAGCATCGGGACATGACATGTCGACTCACTGTTAGGATGGGCAGGATCCTCTGAGTCCTCTCCATGTTCCTGGGAAGTGTCAGAGGCGCTCACAGACGTGGAGCTCTCCGCTGAGCAGTATGCATTCTCCGTTTAAGCTTGTCTTATTCTGATGAGTCCTGCAGCTCCCTGACAGGTAAAGGCTGCAAGACCTTCTCTAAACCCTCTTCTGCACTAAAGTGTTTCTTCATTTTTTCTCCTTTTCTTTGCTGCAGGTCTTTCTTCTCTGCTCACTAATGAAATGACCCCTCAGCCAAGCTGCATGCTAGAGTGCAGCAAGGGCAGGAGGCCATGTCGCTGCTCGAGCGCCACTTCACAGCACATCGCTCCAAGATGACCTTTCTTCACTCCTGAAATGATCAGTACATGTTTACACATTTACACAGCGTCACATGCACGCACACATGAACGCATCTTCTCACTAATTCAGACACGCGTCGATACAAGTCTGGTGGTCGCACGGCTCCATAATATAACTGGCAAAAATACAAGAATTTCCTGCATTGGCCTACAATGGGGAATCTGGTGGATTGCAGTAAAAATGTCAAATATCACTAGTTTTTGTTTTCAGAATGACATGCTGACATTACAGAATCTGTGGTTTTATACTGGAACAGCAGAGAGATTCAAACGTTTGGTTTCAATGGGGCAGTTTTGACCACAAAGGTGTTGAGAGGGAGTATCTGCTATTACAAAAAAATACTAATCCAATCATATCAGTTCGGTGGCTAATCTTTGACATGTCCAAGACTCTAATCACCACCAATGTGCCGTCCCTATACTATTTACTAAAATAACTAGTTTGAACGACGGCATTGTCGTTCAAACTAGTTATTGCTTTTTGTAAAACCTCATTTCTTCTTTTCTTACCAAAACAGTGTGTAAGTGACTGCCGCAGAGAAAGACTGTCTCCTTCTACTTCTGTATCTCTCATCGGTTACATCAGACACAAATTAAACGGGGGTGAGACTACACATTAAAATACCTCTGGCTGTTGGTGACTGTACATTCCCATGCAGCAACAGGAAATAAGGCTGCTGACCACATCGACGCATCAGGCAGTGCTGACGTGATGTTATGATTTGATAATATCTCTGAATGAGGGTGTCTGTTTTTACTATCTAGTTTTTCTGTTATGTTCAAGATATGCTGACAGAAAGCTTGCAGTTAAAAATAAAATAGCAGACTGAGTTCAGCATAATAATTAGAATCTTTGTGATTAAGACCTGACAAATAGTTTGGAAAATGTGATAGAGTGTTACTACTACTGATAATAATAAAATTATTATTATTAAGTGTGCCTATGCAATGGCACACTTATTGTCATTACTGTTGAAATGGAAAAGGAACAAAACCAGAACTATGTACAGAAAGGATACCCAAGATAGGAACTGAGAAGATCCGCTTTTTGCTCTTGTTTAGAGGAACTAACCGTTACGTGTGAACTTTGACAGATTGAACTGGGAAAGGCGTCTAACAAAAAGGCTGTTCAGTTGGATTTGGGGATTTCAGTCAGTACCTGTGCTGGAGACCAAGTCAGGATAGGTTGCGCTGCTCTCAGAGGGCTACATAAGGGTTAGGGTTAACCTTTCACCTGTCTAAATGTAAATGTAATGTGAGGAAATTAAAAACATGTTTATGCGACAATGAGCTGTTTTCCTAAATCCCACCATGTTTCTGGGTAATCCGGGCATGACAGAGGATAAAGATGACTTTTCCTTTCATGATGCTGCAAATTCACACCGATGC
>NW_024582775.1:253961-274649 GCF_018398535.1 Haplochromis burtoni
TGCACATATTGACGAGAGACCCCCCCCCCTCTGCTTTTTCCAGCCCTCTGTGGTTTCAGTCTGCCTCTCCCTGCATTGTATGTTACCCACCATTCCTCTCCGCTCCCTCCATGCACTCCTCTGCATAGCCTGGAGAGAGCCTGTCGGTTGACGACTCGATTCCGACCAATGACACGCCGTGTCTGTAAGGCGCAGGACCAGTTTCACCAATAACAGAAGGCACTGGGCGGGACATATATATAGAAAATCACTGGCGCTGGAGAGAGACAGACGCATCCGTGGAAAGGACCCGTGAGACGAGACAGGTACCAAAGGATCATTCTCGGCATGGACGTGTCAGAGTGACCAGCTGCAGACACTGTCGCTTCGTCCACCTGATCCACCACCGAGCATGTCTACTCCAGAAGAAGCCGGCCAGCGTGAGGAAGGGGAGTACGGAAGGGCGGCTAAACGGCTCAAAACAGAGGAGACGGAGGCGGATGAGAGAGAGGAGGGGGAAGAGGAGCTGGAGGAAGGAGAGGATTCGGACTCCGGATCGCTACCCGGTAACGGAGAGTCGGCGACAGACAATCGGGCCCGGTGGAGCGCGAGCCAATTCGGAGCAGGGCTGAGGGTAAGGAGAGCAAAAATGTTACCTAACGGTACCCTGCGGCACAGCATCACACACCGAGCCGGGCGAGCCCGCGCGCATGTGCGCGCGCGCTGTCATGCAGTCTGTGCCAAGACACATCTACCTGTCACACATATGTCGGCGCCGACATCACCGACACAGTGGAGCCTGAGATATAAATCCAGGCCAATTTTTCAATGTGACGCCTGTGTTCATTCAGCCAAAGCAATTGTCCGATGAAATGTGTGTGGTGGTAAATGTGCAAAATGTCCCGTTTGACTCTTGATGTTGAATATTCGGTTCTTTCCACTCTATGGTGTCTGTTATGTATTTGTGTATTTCCTTGCAATGCTGTGGTTTCCTCTCAGGTCACTGGGTTTTCAGTACAAATCATCGACTTGTTAACGTTTCCCACACGAAACTCAGAAGCCTAAATTCGGGTTTAACACAGATGTCCTGGTTTCTCTTTGGTTATTCACCCAGTGTCTCTTGTATCTGCTAATGTTGAGTCCATCTGATATTTACAGTGCCATGAAAAAGTATTTACCCCTTTGTTTCAAGTGATGCTGATAACTGGCAAGACATTCATTTCACGCTGAAGAATTTTGGCCCATTTTCCTTTGCACAGTTGTGTGAATTCAGACAAATTGGACATTTTTCGAGTATGAATGGCCAATTTAAGCACCTTACTAACCCTAACTGTTATTGTGATTTGGCACCATATAAATAAAACTGAATGGAATTGTTTGTGGTCATGCTAAAGCATCTCAATTGGATTTAAGTCTGGACTTTTCACTAGACCACTCAAAGCTTTATTATTATTATTTCTAAGCCATTTAAGGTGGAGTTTCTGATGTGTTTCAGATCATGCTGCATAACCAAAATGCTCTTCATCATCAGGCCATAAACTGATTGCTGGAGATTCTCCTTCAGGATTTTCAGAGTAGAATCCATGATTCCAAGCAAAGCAGCCCCAGGCCATCACACTGTTACCTCAATGTTTGCTTGTTGGTACGATGTTGTTGTTATGAAATGCTGGGGTAGTTTTATGCTAGCTGTAACGGGACACCAGCCTTCCAAAAAGTCCTGCTTTTCTCTAATTAGTCCCCTGAAAACTTTCCCAAAGTCTTGGGGAGCAAGATGGGCTTTTGAATATGTGAGGATGAACCTTTGTTTTGGTTTTTTTATGGTCAGTATTGGTTTTCTGGTTGGTTTGGTTGGTTTTCTCTCCCAGTTTTTGCCCAGTTTCTTTCTTATGGTTGAGTCGTGAACACTGACACTGACTGAGTTCTTCGGATGTTGTTCTGGGTTCTTCTGTGACCTCCTGGATGATTTGGTGAGGGGCTCTTGGGGTCAGCCACTGTTGGGCAGGTTTTCTTGATAATAACTCTCACTGTGGTTCTTTGAAGAAATGGATTTGTAACATTTTCCTGACTAATAGACGTCATGACTTTTTTCTTATTTGTTCTCAAATTATTTTTAGATCGTGACATGATGTGTTGCTTTTTGATTGTTTAGCCTACCTCACATTGTCAAATTAGCTTTGTAGCTAATCAAATTTGAACTTAGCATTTCAAAATATATGGTTAAACAGTTAATTCAAAATGTAACATGGTAGGCCTGGTAGCTGGTAGGTTTGGATGGCTTTTCCCCTTTGGTAAATACAATCAGTATTTAAAATTGCATTTAGCATTTACTCAGGTTACTTTTGTCTAATAAAATTTTTTTTTTATCTAAAGCATTTGATGTTAAATATGCAGGAAATAAGACATCGGGTAGGGTACAAACCTTTCCAGTACATGGCCACGGTCACCACATCACGCAACATTTCATGACCACGTGAACATCATTTATTAAGTTCTACTATCCCAGTCTCCACCTTTGCCTTCATGATTGTTTTGATCTGGTGCATTATAAGTAAAAACCAAATGAAACTGAATTGATTTCCAGTATTTGAGCTGGGTAGGTGCCTCGTGCCTTAACTTGATCAAATCTGATTTGAAGACTTGCTCTCGCCAGCGTACAAGTTTGCAGATTCTGTGTTTACTTACAGTTGGCTGTGTGTCCTCGTCCATCAACAATAATAAATACCTGCAGTATCACACACCGTGCAGGAAATTAAAAATTAATATGCACAAATACATACAGAGAATGCAGAATTATTAGGCAAGTTGTATTTTTGAGGAATAATGTTATTATTGAACAACAAACATGTTCTCAATGAACCCAAAAAACTCATCAAAGCTGAATGTTTTTGGAAGTAGTTTTTAGTTTTAGCTATTTTAGGGGGATATCTGTGTGTGCAGGTGACTATTACTGTGCAGAATTATTAGGCAACTTAACAAAAAACAAATATATACCCATTTCAATTATTTATTTTTACCAGTGAAACCAATATAACATCTCCACATTCACAAATATACATTTCTGACATTCAAAAACAAAACAAAAACAAATCAGTGACCAATATAGCCACCTTTCTTTGCAAGGACACTCAAAAGCCTGCCATCCATGGATTCTGTCAGTGTTTTGATCTGTTCACCATCAACATTGCGTGCAGCAGCAACCACAGCCTCCCAGACACTGTTCAGAGAGGTGTACTGTTTTCCCTCCTTGTAAATCTCACATTTGATGATGGACCACAGGTTCTCAATGGGGTTCAGATCAGGTGAACAAGGAGGCCATGTCATTAGTTTTTCTTCTTTTATACCCTTTCTTGCAGCCACGCTGTGGAGTACTTGGACGCGTGTGATGGAGCATTGTCCTGCATGAAAATCATGTTTTTCTTGAAGGATGCAGACTTCTTCCTGTACCACTGCTTGAAGAAGGTGTCTTCCAGAAACTGGCAGTAGGACTGGGAGTTGAGCTTGACTCCATCCTCAACCCGAAAAGGCCCCACAAGCTCATCTTTGATGATACCAGCCCAAACCAGTACTCCACCTCCACCTTGCTGGCGTCTGAGTCGGACTGGAGCTCTCTGCCCTTTACCAATCCAGCCACGGGCCCATCCATCTGGCCCATCAAGACTCACTCTCATTTCATCAGTCCATAAAACCTTAGAAAAACCAGTCTTGAGATATTTCTTGGCCCAGTCTTGACGTTTCAGCTTGTGTGTCTTGTTCAGTGGTGGTCGTCTTTCAGCCTTCTTACCTTGGCCATGTCTCTGAGTATTGCACACCTTGTGCTTTTGGGCACTCCAGTGATGTTGCAGCTCTGAAATATGGCCAAACTGGTGGCAAGTGGCATCTTGGCAGCTGCACGCTTGACTTTTCTCAGTTCATGGGCAGTTATTTTGCGCCTTGGTTTTTCCACACGCTTCTTGCGACCCTGTTGACTATTTTGAATGAAACGCTTGATTGTTCGATGATCACGCTTCAGAAGCTTTGCAATTTTGAGACTGCTGCATCCCTCTGCAAGATATCTCACTATTTTTGACTTTTCTGAGCCTGTCAAGTCCTTCTTTTGACCCATTTTGCCAAAGGAAAGGACGTTGCCTAATAATTATGCACATCCTGATATAGGGTGTATGATGTCATTAGACCACACCCCTTCTCATTACAGAGATGCACATCACCTAATATGCTTAATTGGTAGTAGGCTTTCGAGCCTATACAGCTTGGAGTAAGACAACATGCATGAAGAGGATGATGTGGACAAAATACTCATTTGCCTAATAATTCTGCACTCCCTGTATGTGCCACAACTGCAGTACCTTTATTGAGGCTGGGTCGGATCCTGAATCTGGCAGGAAATGTTCTTCTACAAGTTACACAGACTTCAGGTTTATAAAGTGACAAGACAAAATTTTAAGACCATTTCCAATAACTATATTTCTGATGACACAGTATTAAAAAAATATTGTATGCTTTGTCAACGCTTGCAGGCAGTAAATGAACTGCTCCTTCCTTTTCATATGAAATGCATACATGGAGTGCTTGTTTACTCAGAATTATTTTGGCATATTGCACATAACAGGCTGTACCTATATCAGTACATCACTCATTGCTTCATCACTGCTGTATGTTTTTGATCTGCTACATTGCACTGTTCTTTGTATCACCATTTACACTTACACCTGTATTGAGACTGATAATTTGGCCTCCGCAGTAAGTCTGGCCTTTGATGTATCTGCTGATTGAGGAGCCAGCGTTGCAGCAGTATCTTCTGTGAGATTGTGATGAAGCCAGATTATATTAGTTTCTCTCCTATTTGAAACATTATATTTGTAAGGAAGCTGTTGCTAAGGAAGACTTGACTTTGCTATATTTGTAGTTGAAATGTATTTAAAATTCAAGCAGATATACTTTTTAACATCAGTTCAGTCACTAGTCATGTCAGTGAGTAATAGTGTTAAATAACTATAATGCCATTATTGACCAAACCTTTTTTAATAATTGAATAACTCTAGCTTTTATCATTTCATGTAAATCTCACTGTTGCAAGCCTAGTTTTTAAAATGTTAAAAAACAAAACAAACAAACATTATTCTGCATTAGCTGTGTGTCGGCTAAAGGACTCCCAGCAAGCTGACAAATGTTATTAAAGTGGGTCTGTGGTCTGCTGACTGTGTGGGCTGGGTAGCTGGGTTAGAAGAATGCAGCTCTCTGCTGAGATAAATAACCAACAGAGTAAATAGAGAAGTGAGAAGGGCTTTTTTTAATTGGGTAGAAGGATGTAATGTATATGACTGTTTCCTTTCTCATTGTCTCACCATTACAGCGCCCAGGGGTATTAGAGTGGAACATTCACACACACGCATTCTGGGTTCTGAGTGAAGGTGGGATCACCTTGCATGTAATCAGCATTACATGCTTGTAGTCTAGTTTCCAAATACTTAGGTATGCATGCACGTACACGGTTACACATACGTCATTTCATCATTAGAGGGTGATTAAGAAAATGGATGCGCTGCTACTGTGTGTTGCTTCAGCCATTAATTAGAGTCAGAACAGAGCACATGTATACAGTTGAAAGTCTAAAAATAGGATCCCAGTAAAAGAAACAATAAATGAAATAAGAACAAGATTCAACACTATATATATATATATATACATACACACACACAAAAGAAGCACGTATTCTCGGAAAAGTGGTTGCAGGAGGTGAGCTGGCTTCAAACAAATGATGAACGCACAGAGATGTGGTGCAGAATGTGCCGTGAAAATCCCACTCTAGCGGACAAAAACAGTGCTTTTTATATGGACGCAAACGCGCGTTGCAACTTCTTATCTGGTGCGCGTCTTTTATTTTGACAGCGAATGCGCACATGCGGACCACTTATGTGCACCCGTGTAAATAACATAATGTTCTGCCGGGTGTGTTGTTGGTTTTCTCTCGATTTCTGAGTCGACAAGCGCCTTTGTTACTGGGACCAGTCATTTTAAGAAAGGCCCCCATTAGAAGCCCATGAGAAATGCAAGAAATGCATTATTGCTCAGTCTGCAATATCTTTCCCAGAACAAACACCAATTGCAAATAACATACTAAAAATAAACCTGAAAATCTGTTTAGAACAGCGTACTATGTTGCAAAGAGTGAACTACCACTGGCACAATTTAGCAGTCTTTGCAAACTTCAAAAAGCAAATGGCCTCGATCTTGGTTCCACTTGTCTCTTACCCGTGACTTCAGTGGAAATTTCAAATTCAGGATCTGACACAGACTGATTCATGTCCTACACAGTTCTTACAAGTTCATAGAAATTTCTGTTCAATTAGAACAGGCAAAGTTAAGAATGTTCAAGAGTACCTGATCGGATTTGATTTCAACACTATTAAAGTGTCTATATGGGTCCACACCAGAGAGTGTTAATTTAACTCTTTTTGGAGAGTTGGTACGTTAACTCTGATTTAGTGTTAAACACCAAATCTGTCTGGAGTTGATAATTTAACACTTGGTGTTAAGAGTTTATATATTAACTCTCAAAGAGTATTTTAGTTTAACTACGTAAGAGTTATCTTCTAATTCATTCTAAAAAGCGGGAATTTTACTGTTCTGAACTTCTAGAAATTTCTTTTGGAAATAAACATTTACTAAAAAGACGCAATGGTTTTTGAAAAACATTTATTCTGAACTGTGCACCACAATTTCAAAACATTTTCTGAAAGATGTAACAGTATACATGTTCTCACTTTCATTAGAATTTTGTTTATCAAAAGGTCTGACATGGTAAATGCAAATAACAGCATTCTCATCACTTATTTCTTCAATACAATATGCATGTCCTTCATTCATCCCTTTGTGGAACTTCAACGCACTTCTGCTCTCCCCCATATTCCATCTTCACAAGCATATCCTGTGCGGAGATTGAATAAAAATTAGTTGACACTAATTAATGGCACAAATAATCCAGTAAACAATTGCAGCACAGTAAAAAAAAAAATCCTCTTTGAGCCATTACTTGTGTAAAGTATTTTCCCAAAAGACAAGGACACAGGCAACAGGTAATACTGAACTAAATGTAAAACCTCAACCTTTTTCATTTTTACCTAAACCGTGTGCACAAAACTCTGGAGGGATCTATGCTAACGTAGAATCCAGTCAGGACGTCAGCTACTGCTGTTTGCTCGTTTTTTTTATTTTTTATGGGCGATCGTTTTCAGGCTTCAAGTAGCACCATTATACCAACATTTCACATTCTAGACATTGTTTTAGGTGTATTTGACCAAAAGTTTGACTGAAAATTCACATGCAAGCTTTTTTTCAAGGCTGTGGTATTTGCCCGCAAACAATACCTTTCAGCTAGCTAAAACAGAATATTATGCTATCAGCGAGCAACATGGCTAATGCCTTTCACACAGCTTTGTCTCAACTCCAAAGAGCCACAGAAGTAAAAGCTCATAATAATAATTGAAACAATCTTTGAAAAAATGACTTACCAAGCATGGCAAACAACTCAAATATGTAGAGCAAAATGTTCTGAAACGGCTTCACTTCAGCTTCGATTGGAGCCGTGCTGGGGGCGGAGTCTGTGAATTTACTCTGTTGGTGTCATAGCCCCTGTAGGAGTTCAGAGTTAAGAGGTCAAGAGTTAATGTTTCCATTGTAACACCTCCAGATTTGACAGAGAAACACTCATTTTTAACACTCGATTTTAACTACTATCATTTTACACCTCAGAGTTACATTAAAAGAATGTGACTCTGCTTAGAGTAAAATTAACTCTACTTTTGCAAGAAGACTATTAACACCAAAACATTTAACACTTTTGAATTTGCTGTTTAGGTTTGTGATGACATTCACCTCTGACTCAGTCTAAAGCCATAAGGTTGAGAATCCTAAGTATTTAAATACCTGATATTGATATACTTGTTAGTTCTTACTATAAAGTCGGACTTCACATTGTGTGGAAATGGCCTCGTATCCCCTCCCCAGACTGACTGAGAGCAACAATAGATTACTTTTTGAAGGAGTGTACAGTGTGTGGGTGGAAGTGAGTATACTGTAGCCTTTCGTTATGGCCTTGAATCATCACTCGGTGTAGTATTGTTCAAGTTTATATTCTTGTAACAGGAGTTACAATTTTACATTACAACTCATTCACTTTCTGTTAAAGACAAAACACTTTCAATTCCCAAAGCCAGGGGAATTAAAAGTGTGTGTGTGTGTGTGCGCGCGCGCGCGTGTGTGTGCGCGCACTGATGACTAAGAGCGTGATTTCCAGGCTGAGCAGTGAGAAGATGGTGGCTTTTAGTGGGAGTTGTGCAGGCTGCAGCACAGACACTGCAGTACAGAAGAAAAGCGCTGTAATAAAAACATTAATTATAAACAAACAGACGGGAGCCACAGATGAAAAGTACAAACATGTCGCACTTTGTGCTGTAGTGTGCTTTAGGTTGATGTTCGAAGCAGTTTTGTCCAGGAAGCCTTTTTGATCTACAATATTCAAATATTTTAAAAACACATATAAACTGTACCAGGTTAATCTCATGTAGTTAAACAGTAATCAGCCTGTCCATATGCTGTGTCTCCCCAAGTGTACTTGGGAAAGACATTAACCTCTGTTAAACTGGATGGCGTTCCAGTATGTTGTTCCACAGCTCTGCTGCTTTGTATAGCTTTAAAAATTAAAAGGTGCTATATAAGAGCAGGCTGTTTGTTATCTACATCAGTAATGCTGTAGTAAAAGTCCACAGTACTAATCATTCGAGAGCAAAAGAGTGAACGTTCTCAGAAGGACAGCCTGGCAGTAGGAGGACGGGGTAAGTGCCAAACCTGAGAGGTAGGAGGGTAAAAACAGAGAACCTGAGGATGATGGCCTAAGGCCGGTGAGGCCACTCTAGATAGGAGTCAAAAATCAGCCTCGGTGGCCAACCAGGGATGCTGAATTCAGCTGTCAGCTGACAGTGACTCAGGATATGGTGAAACTACAACTGATCTGTGAACAGCCTTCAAGGCTCTTCTTAGGCTGGAAAAACCTTCTGGGACGCTCCTTGTACTGACTAGATAAGAAGCTTCTGCTTTGGGTCGGTATCACATTACTTAAATATTGAATTTTTTTTTAAAACAGTAAAATTAGCCTTTTTTGGCCATATTTGCACTTAGCTAGTAATCCACAGTTTAAGAACAACGTTTTCACACTAGAAGAATTTGCATTTGTAGTGGAAAAATGCAGAAGAAGCACAACTATCTGCTGAAAAGAGGTGTAGAAGCTAAAGTGTTTGCTGAAGACAGCTTTATTTGAAAAACTGAAGAGTGTTAAGAAAGCAGACTGAGCGTGAGTGGGGAAGATGTGTGGCAACAGCCACGGGTAGGAGTCAAACCTGCGCTGCCTGGCTCAGGGTGGCTGCTCGTCTCACTGCTATCTCAGAGACTGGAAATGGAGGTGAAGACGCTGAAGTGGATATCGGAAAAGTTGCTGAAATCATGAAAACTTTGCAGAATTGTAATCATTTAGCAGCAATATTGACAAAGCAAAACAGTCAGGTAAAAAGAAGCTGCAGAAGCTGAAATTCTGTCAGCTGAAAACATGCTGCCATGATTCAAACCCAGCTGCTCCTCTCACTGAGCTACAACATGGCTCACTCTGCTGAGCTAAACCAGCTATCACACTTGTGGTGTGGTCCCATTCATTTCAAAGGGCCAAAAAGTGCATAAAAAGCTAAATATTTCCAAAAGTATAAAAGTTATGAGCACAAAAAGATGCAGCTGGCATTAGCAGAAAGAGCAGTTTGAAATGTGAATGGTGAAAAACTAAAATAAGGCTGAAGAATAAAGTATAAAGAGAAACAGGGACACAAAAGTGTGGATGCCTTACGGCATTCACACAATTAAGAACACATTACACAAAAACATTTGGATATTTATTACTCAGTGTGTGTGAGTGTGTCTTCGAGGGGCTTGAGCAGCTATGCAGCACATGGTGGACAAAGCCTGTAAGATGCAGTTACAGTGTTAGCCACAGTGTTGGTAAATGTTACACTACACTGTCAAAAGTATTCGCTGACCCATCCAAATCATTGAGTTGAGGCATTCCAGTCACTTCTGTGGCCACAGGTCAAGCACCTAGGCATGCAGACTGCTGCTGCAAACATCTGCGAAGGAATGGGTGAGTCTCAGGAGCTCAGTGAAAACTGTTTGGAGGTTCTAGTAGAGTCCAACAACGAAACTGTGGACTGAATCGCTAAGGAGTTTAGGTGTTTAACTGGGGTTTTAGGATTATATTGTTTGTAAATTTGTTCCCACACATAAATGCATTTCTAATCAAAGCAATGCTCATGTGGCTTAATTGCCTTCTGTGTTATATTGAAACACCCCTGCATGATATGAGCAAAGTATGCTTCATTAGCAGCAGGGTGTAGAGGGCTGCCTGTTCTGTCATGGTCGGCTGTGTGGCAGGCAGGTGGTGGACCCAAAATGCAGGATTCTTAGGAAACGAGGTTTAAACTGAAAATGCAGCTTTATTGCTGGAACAAAACATCAAGATAAAATAAAACTCACGAAAGCAAACAAAACTCTAAACTGAGATGCAGGAGGACTGGAAATCAACACACAGCAAGTGAGGGTGAACAGACGTTAACGACGCGACGCTGACACAAAGACACACTGGGCTTAAATACACTGAGGGAGTCGGGTCGTGCCCTAGGCCTCCACGGCAAAGACAAACTTTCAAAAAACAGAAAGTCTAGCAAAGTGTTGCTCAAGACCAGTTTAAAAATGACAAGAAAGTCTGTCTCCTTGGAAGGAAAATATACATGAAAATGAGAAGTAGCTTAAGACTTTTACACAGTAGTGTATATAAGTGTATAAAACACCTAAAATAAAGTTTTTTAAAAGGGTACTGTATCAAAATGATGAATTACAGCCATTTTTATATGCAGTCCCTTATATTCTGAGGCACAAAGGAAAATATATCGAGTTTTTAAGTACATTGATATATTTTTATACAAGATATGAGATGTGACAATATCATTTATATCAATATAGTCTATGTTACGTTATAATTATACTTGTAGAGCCACAAGTTTGCCTCTCTTTCGTCTACTTTTGTCTCTACGCCTCGCCTCTCTCCTTCACTGAACATGACTCCCCATCGCTTCACCTGCAGGCAACGACAGGATGGACACGGCAGCTATCAAAGAGGAGCTGCTCGGTAAAAAGAAAACATTTGGAGATTACTATTTTAGTGCTGCAGCGTTACTCTCGTTAAAAGGATGTTAATGCTATAGTTGCATTACCCGGGGCTATCTGTGGTAACTCGTTAACATAGATTTGCCGCGTTAATGCAGTTATGACGTTAACGTCATTTTAACGAGATTAACGAAATCTGAAAAATCGACAGTGCGCCTCATGTTTGAATTCTGCTTGTGCTTACTGACCTCAAACCGATTTTATGTGGTAGGAGCCTCGCGGAGTAATACATATTGTGCTTCAACGTAATATTGTTGCTAATTATTTGGCATTATTGCAGCAAACCAGCCTATGAAATGGATGAAACATATCATTACTGGGTTCCAGCGCTACACAAGGGCCACTCCGAAATCCTTGCTTCAAACATACCACCATGCCAATCAGATTACTTCTTCCATGTGAGGGTGAAGGGGTGACCCTTCTGGATAAGACAGTGAAGGTTGGCTGCGTTTGGCGAACAGTGTGGTAGTAAAACCAGGGACAAATGAAAATCGCTACTGTTAAATATTATAAATATAAAAATATCCATCCATCCATCCATTCGCTTCCGCTTGTCCTTTTCAGGGTCGCGGGGGGCGCTGGAGCCTATCCCAGCTGTCATTGGGCGAGAGGCAGGGTACACCCTGGACAGGTCGCCAGTCTGTCGCAGGGCTAACACATAGGGACAGACAACCATTCACACTCACATTCACTCGCACATTCACACCTAGTGGCAATTTGGATTATCCAATTAACCTATCCCCACAAGCTGCATGTCTTTGGACGGTGGGAGGAAGCCGGATATATGTTAAATATAAATAGCAGTAATTTTTCAGAAGATACAGTAAATTAAGTAGTGTTAGTAGTGGGTGATATCATGTAAATGCTGTCATGTGTAAACATTGTCTTTTATAAACTATAAATGACATCATTGTAACTGATGTGATTTTCTTTAAAGTGGTTTTAATTAAAGGAAAAAGGCAAAAATTAGTTTGTTTCTTTATTCAACTTTTGAACAGTGGTACTCAGTCAGTACATATTCAGTAAATGCAAATTATTTACACGGCAGTGCACTACAGGCATAAATCTAGACCCCTAGATAAAACATTATGGGTCATTCCCACAACCCACAGCTTTACTGTGTTCCAGCAAAGTATCCAATAGCAGTGACAACTCCTCCAAAGTAGCAGGTGGGATTTTTCTGTTTTGAGGACGGCTCCTTTTACCTGTCACTACAGATGGTCTGTTTATGTTTTGATCGAGAGCCTTTTTTTGGGCAGCTGAAGAGGAGAACGTCTATCTTATGGCCAACCTCTGGCTGTATCTTGGTCATATTACCCAGCAAAACCCAGTATGCAGGTTCATCTGTAACAGTCCTTGTGCCACGGATCAACACTGTTGCTGCGACATGGCTGCAGGTCTCCAGACTCCGCCTACAGCTGCAGTGGGCTTCAACCTTCCCTGTGATGCTCACATGACCCATGGCTGCAATGCTGGTTCATTCAGTCTTTGAGAGTGCAGTACCTGAAACAGACAAAGTTAATTTAAAGACAAGAACTTTAATGAGCCAAGGCCGACACAAATGTGTTTTATCTACTTTATCATAAATGTAACAAAGTGTTTAGAAAGTTAGCACATACATGTCATTTTTCATTTCTTTATGTGTCCATCTATAGAACGCTGCATGTTATAGTCTAAATCTGCCTGTTCTGTCAGAAACCTGCCTGCAGAAAATGAACCTAAAGTATGTAATGCAAGGATGTCATCACTGTAGAGATGGAGAAAGCATAAAGTGACAATTATGAATCACTTAATATGATAAGGAGATTCTGCAGGTCATTGATCAATGTATAAAACTAAAATAAAATTTACTTTTAGTGACACAGCACACAAACACGGAAGCAAGATGTATATTTAGAATTATTTATAATAAATATGAATAAATTATTGCGATTTCTTTAACCATAGAGAATAACTAAATCCTTCAGGACAATATCACATCAGTGCACTGAACTCACTGTGTTATCCATCTAACAGCCTCCACATGTTCTCACCAGTGTTGGGTAAGTTACTTTAAAATAGTAACTTAGTTACATTACTAGTTACTTCTCTCAAAAGTAACTCAGTTACTTCAAGTTACTCGTTACTTTCAAAGTAACTAGTTACTAGGGAAAGTAACTTTGGTTTTACTCAGAATTCTCTTGTTAATGTGTTGCTTCCATAACTTTGCCAGTCTTCTAGCTTGCTTACTTGCCACAGTGCACTGTGCCACCTACCAATAGAAAGGAAAAGATAATGTGCATATTTCCACGAGAGAAATCCCACGCCTGGACCGTCATTGACTGCTGCCATGATTCTAGCCTACGTCACAGCGTCATGTGCGCCTTTTACATCCAACACAAAAACTGCAGTCGTGGTGCTTTGATTGTACTCAGAACTCAGAAATTCTGCCTTCTGAATAGGAAGATGTAGGTAACACCAGACTGCAGATGAGCTGCATACAGGGCTGGACTGGGACAGAAAATTGGCCCGGGCATTTTGACTAGAGACCGGCCCACCATTATAGGAAAAATCATAAAGCCTTTGAATGAAAACAAACACTGTTGTGACAGTGATGTACACTGTTTTGATGGTATATATGCATCAATCTATCAATCGTTTGTTGTAAGATTCAGATAATTATTTTTTAAAAGCTAGACATTTTAAATGAGAATAAGAAAGAAAAGTATTTCTTTGTGCCCCCCTCTCCCTGTTAATGCCCTACCTGCCCCCTGGCAACACTTTGCTAGACCCGCCCCTGCACAGTTACCAGCTGTCAGCTACCTAAAAAAGGATCCTGGTGTTATTTGTCTCTCAGAAACAGTTCATAACTTCCCTTCAACTCATTCATGTCACCTAAAAGGTAAACCTGTTTCTCCATCACCTGTTCAGCTCTGATGATTCAGTAAGGACATCTCCTGGTTTCATCTTCATGTTTCCCTCTCACCACATATCCAAACCAACATCATGACCAGCAGCTTTACAGCTGTGGCTCCAGCAAACATCAGCTGATACTAGAAATTAATATTAAATAAATTCTAACAACAGCTGATCAAGCTTAAACGTGCTGCTGTTGTTTAGCGCGACATCCGCTGGTTTCCTCTTTCTGGCGCAAAGTGGGCGATAAACAAACAAGAGAGCCGATCAGCTGATCATTGATCAGTTTCATGATTGAAGTAGAAACAGGAGAGGGAGGGGGAGAATGAGAGAAGAGAGCAGCTGTGCAGCGTAAACACAGAATAACTCCAGCTTTGTGTCTTTTTCATTGTAGCTGAAGTCCGGGACAAACTGTTCCTTTTCACCTCAATACGAAACGCGTAATATTTTCTCTGAATACGAGACGATTCCGTTTTTTACGGGACGGTTGGCAACTCTAATAATTAACCTATGAACAAAATAAAGTTCAACATCAGTAACATAGCACCCACCCAGCTGTATAGAAACTCCGTCATGCTAGCTAGCACGCAGTACGAAAAAGTCAGCATAACGAAAATAAACTCCACCTAAACTTGGTTCATATCTGACCCAGAGAGACTGCAGGTCATAACTTCTTACCTGAAGTTCAGTTCACCTGACACTCTCGGACCAGCGGCCGCTTCGGGTCTCTCCTCCTGCCTCCCTTTTCCTTCATCCACCTGCTGGCCTCCACCACTTGCTAATGTTATTGAATCTGTGGAAGCTCCGCGATGCCGCCACCACACGAAGTAACGAATAACGAGCCTATTTAAATCCCAGTAACGAGTAACGAGTTCCCGGTTTTGGCATAATAACTAGTTACCGTGCTCGTTACCACAATAATAACGTAGTTACTGTAACGCGTTAGTCCCAACACTGGTTCTCACTGTAGTTTCCCTCATGAATGCATTTATGCTGCACTAATCTGAATGTTTGGAGGAAAATCAAACGCATTTTACTCGCAGTACTCGAGCTGACTTACCTTTGTTTGAATGACGACGTACTCACAAATCTTGTACCCAATCTTTGGTGAATTGGATGTGTCCCTCCAGAGATCTATAATTGCGAAACTGGTTCACCTTGCATGCGCTGACTCCACAGACAAGGTACGAAAATATATCAGGCTACGTCAATAGCGGTTGGTCTTCGGGGTTTCTACTCCACGGCCGTATTTCAAACAGGTCCACATTTCCAATGCACGCTATTTTCTGCAAGTACCGTCTCTTTGCATCCGGATGCAAGCTGTCTCTGTACCGTCATTTTTCTTTTAAACTGCTTTTAAGCATGTTTCTATCAACCGTCCTTCCAATACAGTGTCTTCGTTTTGATTCGTGGCCCAGAAAAATGGCGCCACGCTCCCACAATAGCTTGCGGCGTGACTTCAACTCCAAAGCCCTACAAGGACCACAAATGGCACCTGTAAGAGACACGGTTAGGAAGCGGATTCAAACTCCAGGCTGTCGGTCACGCAGTAGAACTTGGGAACAGAGCAGCTGCGAAATCTGTCTTTGTTATTATGCTCAGCATCTTTTATTTTACATTTTGACTGCACAGCTTTTTGTTATGCACATAAACAACAGTTTTATTTTATTTATGGAGTATTATTATTTAATAAATATTGATAATTTATTTCTGAGTAATTTTTCATGTACATCTGCGCTGTATGTTAATAAAAGTGCCTGTGTGACATCTGGGACACAGCTTGACTAAGAACTCTTTTTGTTCTTATTTTATGGCTTTAAATAAATATCGAGATATATATCGTATATCGCCATCCAGCTAAAACTTGTCTGACATAGAGTCGATTAGCCTGGAACTGATTCTGAGCAAAGTTGCATAAATCAGTCTGCTGAAAAGTTAGACCCATTAGGGTTCATTAGGATAGAGAAAAAAATCTGCCTGGGTCAGTGAAGGGCAGCAGCACTGGGATAAGCCAATCATGGAAGAAAGGTTTTGCTGTCACTGCTGAATTTAGGGGTAAGTGAAAACCAGAGGACAGAGAGAGAGATGGGAAATTCTAGTCACATGTTCAGTTTTCTCAACGTTTTTGTATCTTGTATATTTCCTCAGACATTGTCTTTTAAATTGTAATGTGCTCCCTGCTATATTGATATAATTATCTTTCTACTATCCAACCCATCCCCCGTCCTTCCTCTTTCTGTCCTTCCCATTCACATTGACATTCCTTTTAATCTATTTATAGAGGCAGATGGCTCATCTAAGTGTTTGGAGAGGAAAAACAGGGCATGAGACTAAATTTTCTTTCTGTTGACCAGGCTGCTGGCTTCTTTCTTTCAGGCATTTGAACAATGAAGCTATTATGTCTTTAACTACATGGCATGTGAATTGTTAAGGCTTTTATGAAGAAAAACACAGAATTATCATTTCTAAACTGGGCTATGCAATATTCATAACTGTAAAGTACTTTGATACAGGATTATATGCACACCTGCAGCTTGTTTCAATAAAATATGAAATAACTATAAGTTTCTGAACACCAATCAGTACCAGTATCAGCTGCTCTCTAATGAGTCTCTAACCCTGTGGATGAACTCCAACTCCTGTTTGTAGCAACAAAGCTAAATATGCTACTAAGAATAACTTTCCAGGTTATCTTCCCACGTCGATGTTCCCATATGTGTTTTATTTCCCAATTACTCTAACAAAGAGGTTCAGATTATTATTGAGATGCAAAATGCTTCATTGCTTTAGTGACTGGATGAAGTCTTAATAATTCACACATAGAGCTGGGCGATAGAACGATAACGATATGTATCGCGATATAACTTTTACTCGATAGAGAAATTAAGCTATCGCGATAGACCTCGCCGCTCTTGTCCTCAAAGAAGTTCCGTAGTGTGAAGGTATTTCGGCTATTTCAAGTCTGACAAAAAACAGAGTAGCGTGCACTGTAAATTGTGCCGAAAGCAAGTCTGGAAATACAATAAACTGGTGCATGCGTCACACTGTGCGCCACGTTATTGTTTCGGTGAAATGAATTTCTACAATACTGTTACTGTTAATTCTACTCTCTGCAGTGTTTAAATGCTTACATATACACACAGTTACTGTCCCTCCACACATACGACTCGGTTCTGCTTCTATGCCCCAGCTTTGTTTACTTTTTCCCACCGAGGCTTCTAGACTTCTGATTGGCCAATATTTCTGCACGGTTAGGAATCTAGCGCCACCTGCTGCTTTGGCATGTTCATAGCAGCGTTTTCCTTCATTTCTGCCTTTATGTGTGGACGGGATTATTTTTTAAAACGAAAACGGAAAATCTCCGTTTTCAAAAATACCCGTGTACGTGTGGACGTAGCCTCAGTCTCTGACTGGAAGCGCTAATTCGTCATTCGGCTTTTGTCAGACTAAAGTAACTGTTAAAACTGTTTGAAAAGCTCAGCTATACAACAAGGAGAGATTGAGAATTTCCTTTTAGTTCTCAGTTTATTTGATATTGACAAAAGTTAGTCAGTTTTGTCTGTTCTTCTGTAAAACAAACTAAGATTTATTTTTAGAATTAATATTTTGTTTCTAAGTGGAATTGACAATTTAGTCTGTTTCGTTTGTTCTATTTTGAAACTTAAACGCTTTAGCGGCTGCCTTTTGTGTAGTTTGCAATATTTGCCTTTATTTATCTGAAAAAGTCTCATGTTCCTTAAGTACATCTACCCTGTTGAACTTATTATGGGAAATAAATATTTAAATCAAAACAAGCTGCTGATTATTTCACATTTTACTTGTGAGCAACGGCACATTTAAATCTTACAAATATAGTTATTTGGCTTATATCGTGATAGATATCGTTATCGCCTGAAATGAAAAAAACATATCGTGATATGAAAAAATCTCATATCGCCCAGCTCTATCTGTACATTCTTATGGGTTTTCTAGAGATTGTTGTAGCCTAGTCTCTGCTATCCTCCTTATACTCAAACCTAACTGTTCTGAGCTTTGATTATGATCTGTTAAATAAAAAGTCCAAACTGAATCCTCAATAACGTTGCTGTTAAATGCCCTGTGTACTATTATAAAATATTAAACAAGACCAACAGAACTGCTTCACTTACTTGACAGCCTGGTTCACTTGCTTTACGATCTCTGACTGCACACTGTGGGCTCACAGCAACAGCTTCCAGATTCAGCTGCCATATCTGAAACTCCAGAGCTTTTTATTAGCTTAGCTGATGAAGAAATAATCAAGCACCACCCACGGCCGCCCGTGTTACAGGTTCTGAGTCAACTGTCCACTGAAAGGCACTCTGGGAACTTCAGATGTACCGCTATAATTGTTCAATGATTAAGACAATGTTTTTGTTCACCCCCTTTAATTAAAGCTGAGATGAGCAACACAATAGCAAAATGACATCTATAACAATGATGCTGTGATAATATTTTAGTTCATCAGATAAACAGCACATTTAACAACACTGCGTTTGTGTTTTTAAACCAGGCACCATGTTTAGTGTACCAACGAGTTTGGCCCCAGTCACTGGCAGGGTTCAGGTGATGCTTCTCCTAGTATGACATGGACTTTACTTAGTTCTAATTCAGTTCCATGCCAGTTTTGTGCACAACTGGTCCTTTGTTAATTCAACCAGCTTTGGTGCTTAGCAGCTAAGCTATCTGGCCACTCCTAATGTTCCTCTCCTTTCCTTGTTTGAATTTCTCCTTGTGTTTCTTGCCTATTACTCAAACTGATTTTGCTTGGTAATTCAATATTTTTTTTTATTTTGTTTTGGGCTCCTCACCTTTATTTGATAGTGCATTGATGATTAACAGGAAAGTAGGGCGAGAAATTGGAGGAAGATATGCAGCAAAGGGCCTTATGTCTCAGTCGAGCCTGAGCTGCTGCATTCACGTATAAGACTATTATTATTATAATTTTATATACATACACATATATACAGGGAGTGCAGAATTATTAGGCAAGTTGTATTTTTGAGGAATAATTTTATTATTGAACAACAACCATGTTCTCAATGAACCCAAAAAACTCATTAATATCAAAGCTGAATGTTTTTGGAAGTAGTTTTTAGTTTGTTTTTAGTTTGAGCTATTTTAGGGGGATATCTGTGTGTGCAGGTGACTATTACTGTGCATAATTATTAGGCAACTTAACAAAAAACAAATA
This sequence comes from Haplochromis burtoni, assembly GCF_018398535.1. NCBI lineage: Eukaryota > Metazoa > Chordata > Actinopteri > Cichliformes > Cichlidae > Haplochromis > Haplochromis burtoni. The sequence continues at coordinate 273,307 of NW_024582775.1, forward strand.
TATACCCATTTCAATTATTTATTTTTACCAGTGAAACCAATATAACATCTCCACATTCACAAATATACATTTCTGACATTCAAAAACAAAACAAAAACAAATCAGCGACCAATATAGCCACCTTTCTTTGCAAGGACACTCAAAAGCCTGCCATCCATGGATTCTGTCAGTGTTTTGATCTGTTCACCATCAACATTGCGTGCAGCAGCAACCACAGCCTCCCAGACACTGTTCAGAGAGGTGTACTGTTTTCCCTCCTTGTAAATCTCACATTTGATGATGGACCACAGGTTCTCAATGGGGTTCAGATCAGGTGAACAAGGAGGCCATGTCATTAGTTTTTCTTCTTTTATACCCTTTCTTGCCAGCCACGCTGTGGAGTACTTGGACGCGTGTGATGGAGCATTGTCCTGCATGAAAATCATGTTTTTCTTGAAGGATGCAGACTTCTTCCTGTACCACTGCTTGAAGAAGGTGTCTTCCAGAAACTGGCAGTAGGACTGGGAGTTGAGCTTGACTCCATCCTCAACCCGAAAAGGCCCCACAAGCTCATCTTTGATGATACCAGCCCAAACCAGTACTCCACCTCCACCTTGCTGGCGTCTGAGTCGGACTGGAGCTCTCTGCCCTTTACCAATCCAGCCACGGGCCCATCCATCTGGCCCATCAAGACTCACTCTCATTTCATCAGTCCATAAAACCTTAGAAAAACCAGTCTTGAGATATTTCTTGGCCCAGTCTTGACGTTTCAGCTTGTGTGTCTTGTTCAGTGGTGGTCGTCTTTCAGCCTTTCTTACCTTGGCCATGTCTCTGAGTATTGCACACCTTGTGCTTTTGGGCACTCCAGTGATGTTGCAGCTCTGAAATATGGCCAAACTGGTGGCAAGTGGCATCTTGGCAGCTGCACGCTTGACTTTTCTCAGTTCATGGGCAGTTATTTTGCGCCTTGGTTTTTCCACACGCTTCTTGCGACCCTGTTGACTATTTTGAATGAAACGCTTGATTGATATATATATATATATATAAATAACTGGGAAACATGTCACGGTTCTGGGTCATGTTGACCCAGCTTTCTGTTTTTCATGCTTTGGTGTTTTTCTAGATTATGATTTGATTTATCAGTGATACTGTTTTGATTATGATGTATTATTTAGTAGACTTTGGTCAGTGTCAAGTCTGTCTCTCTCTGTCTAGTCCGTGTCTTAGTAAAGTGTGTTTTGTTTCCTGTTTTACTTTGAAGGTTCTTGTTCCTGTCTGATGTCAGTGTTCCAGCTTTGCTCTCCCTGTCTCGTTAGGTCTTATTTCTCCCAGCTGTGTCCCCTTCTGTCTCTAATTCCTTGATG
>NW_024582775.1:274674-275947 GCF_018398535.1 Haplochromis burtoni
AAACAAACTAAACTACTTCCAAAAACATTCAGCTTTGATATTAATGAGTTTTTTGGGTTCATTGAGAACATGGTTGTTGTTCAAGAATAACATTATTCCTCAAAAATACAACTTGCCTAATAATTCTGCACTCCCTGTATATATATGTGTATGTATATAAAATTATAATAATAATAGTCTTATACGTGAATGCAGCAGCTCAGGCTCGACTGAGACATAAGGCCTTTTGCTGCATATCTTCCTCCAATTTCTCGCCCTACTTTCCTGTTAATCATCAATGCACTATCAAATAAAGGTGAGGAGCCCAAAACAAAATAAAAAAAAATATTGAATTACCAAGCAAAATCAGTTTGAGTAATAGGCAAGAAACACAAGGAGAAATTCAAACAAGGAAAGGAGAGGAACATTAGGAGTGGCCAGATAGCTTAGCTGCTAAGCACCAAAGCTGGTTGAATTAACAAAGGACCAGTTGTGCACAAAACTGGCATGGAACTGAATTAGAACTAAGTAAAGTCCATGTCATACTAGGAGAAGCATCACCTGAACCCTGCCAGTGACTGGGGCCAAACTCGTTGGTACACTAAACATGGTGCCTGGTTTAAAAACACAAACGCAGTGTTGTTAAATGTGCTGTTTATCTGATGAACTAAAATATTATCACAGCATCATTGTTATAGATGTCATTTTGCTATTGTGTTGCTCATCTCAGCTTTAATTAAAGGGGGTGAACAAAAACATTGTCTTAATCATTGAACAATTATAGCGGTACATCTGAAGTTCCCAGAGTGCCTTTCAGTGGACAGTTGACTCAGAACCTGTAACACGGGCGGCCGTGGGTGGTGCTTGATTATTTCTTCATCAGCTAAGCTAATAAAAAGCTCTGGAGTTTCAGATATGGCAGCTGAATCTGGAAGCTGTTGCTGTGAGCCCACAGTGTGCAGTCAGAGATCGTAAAGCAAGTGAACCAGGCTGTCAAGTAAGTGAAGCAGTTCTGTTGGTCTTGTTTAATATTTTATAATAGTACACAGGGCATTTAACAGCAACGTTATTGAGGATTCAGTTTGGACTTTTTATTTAACAGATCATAATCAAAGCTCAGAACAGTTAGGTTTGAGTATAAGGAGGATAGCAGAGACTAGGCTACAACAGTAATTATCAAGAAAACCCACTGAAGGAAAATGTATATGTGTGAATAGAGCTGGGCGATATGAGATTTTTTCATATCACGATATGTTTTTTTCATTTCAGGCGATAACGATATCTATCACGATAT
>NW_024582775.1:276885-278944 GCF_018398535.1 Haplochromis burtoni
GAGGACAAGAGCGGCGAGGTCTATCGCGATAGCTTAATTTCTCTATCGAGTAAAAGTTATATCGCGATACATATCGTTATCGTTCTATCGCCCAGCTCTATGTGTGAATTATTAAGACTTCATCCAGTCACTAAAGCAATGAAGCATTTTGCATCTCAATAATAATCTGAACCTCTTTGTTAGAGTAATTGGGAAATAAAACACATATGGGAACATCGACGTGGGAAGATAACCTGGAAAGTTATTCTTAGTAGCATATTTAGCTTTGTTGCTACAAACAGGAGTTGGAGTTCATCCACAGGGTTAGAGACTCATTAGAGAGCAGCTGATACTGGTACTGATTGGTGTTCAGAAACTTATAGTTATTTCATATTTTATTGAAACAAGCTGCAGGTGTGCATATAATCCTGTATCAAAGTACTTTACAGTTATGAATATTGCATAGCCCAGTTTAGAAATGATAATTCTGTGTTTTTCTTCATAAAAGCCTTAACAATTCACATGCCATGTAGTTAAAGACATAATAGCTTCATTGTTCAAATGCCTGAAAGAAAGAAGCCAGCAGCCTGGTCAACAGAAAGAAAATTTAGTCTCATGCCCTGTTTTTCCTCTCCAAACACTTAGATGAGCCATCTGCCTCTATAAATAGATTAAAAGGAATGTCAATGTGAATGGGAAGGACAGAAAGAGGAAGGACGGGGGATGGGTTGGATAGTAGAAAGATAATTATATCAATATAGCAGGGAGCACATTACAATTTAAAAGACAATGTCTGAGGAAATATACAAGATACAAAAACGTTGAGAAAACTGAACATGTGACTAGAATTTCCCATCTCTCTCTCTGTCCTCTGGTTTTCACTTACCCCTAAATTCAGCAGTGACAGCAAAACCTTTCTTCCATGATTGGCTTATCCCAGTGCTGCTGCCCTTCACTGACCCAGGCAGATTTTTTTCTCTATCCTAATGAACCCTAATGGGTCTAACTTTTCAGCAGACTGATTTATGCAACTTTGCTCAGAATCAGTTCCAGGCTAATCGACTCTATGTCAGACAAGTTGTAGGTAGGGGTGGCTGATGTGGCCCAAAATTCATATCTCGATATTCTTTAGCTGGATGGCGATATACGAAAAGAGAGTTCTTAGTCAAAGCTGTGTCCCAGATGTCACACAGGCACTTTTATTAACATACAGCGCAGATGTACATGAAACAATTACTCAGAAATAAATGATCAATATTTATTAAATAATAATACTCCATAAATAAAATAAAACTGTTGTTTATGTGCATAACAAAAAGCTGTGCAGTCAAAATGTAAAATAAAAGATGCTGAGCATAATAACAAAGACAGATTTCGCAGCTGCTCTGTTCCCAAGTTCTACTGCGTGACCGACAGCCTGGAGTTTGAATCCGCTTCCTAACCGTGTCTCTTACAGGTGCCATTTGTGGTCCTTGTAGGGCTTTGGAGTTGAAGTCACGCCGCAAGCTATTGTGGGAGCGTGGCGCCATTTTTCTGGGCCACGAATCAAAACGAAGACACTGTATTGGAAGGACGGTTGATAGAAACATGCTTAAAAGCAGTTTAAAAGAAAAATGACGGTACAGAGACAGCTTGCATCCGGATGCAAAGAGACGGTACTTGCAGAAAATAGCGTGCATTGGAAATGTGGACCTGTTTGAAATACGGCCGTGGAGTAGAAACCCCGAAGACCAACCGCTATTGACGTAGCCTGATATATTTTCGTACCTTGTCTGTGGAGTCAGCGCATGCAAGGTGAACCAGTTTCGCAATTATAGATCTCTGGAGGGACACATCCAATTCACCAAAGATTGGGTACAAGATTTGTGAGTACGTCGTCATTCAAACAAAGGTAAGTCAGCTCGAGTACTGCGAGTAAAATGCGTTTGATTTCCCTCCAAACATTCAGATTAGTGCAGCATAAATGCATTCATGAGGGAAACTACAGTGAGAACCAGTGTTGGGACTAACGCGTTACAGTAACTACGTTATTATTGTGGTAACGAGCACGGTAACTAGTTATTATGCCAAAACCGGGAAC
>NW_024582775.1:280482-304108 GCF_018398535.1 Haplochromis burtoni
GTAAAACCAAAGTTACTTTCCCTAGTAACTAGTTACTTTGAAAGTAACGAGTAACTTGAAGTAACTGAGTTACTTTTGATAGAAGTAACTAGTAATGTAACTAAGTTACTATTTTAAAATAACTTACCCAACACTGGTGAGAACATGTGGAGGCTGTTAGATGGATAACACAGTGAGTTCAGTGCACTGATGTGATATTGTCCTGAAGGATTTAGTTATTCTCTATGGTTAAAGAAATCGCAATAATTTATTCATATTTATTATAAATAATTCTAAATATACATCTTGCTTCCGTGTTTGTGTGCTGTGTCACTAAAAGTAAATTTTATTTTAGTTTTATACATTGATCAATGACCTGCAGAATCTCCTTATCATATTACGTGTCCATAATTGTCACTTAAAGTCAAACTTTATGCTTTCTCCATCTCTAAAGTGATGACATCCATGCATTACATACTTTAGGTTCATTTTCTGCAGGCAGGTTTCTGACAGGGAACAGGCAGATTTACACTATAAGATGCAGCGTTCTATAGATGGACACATAAAGAAATGAAAAATGACATGTATGTGCTAACTTTCTAAACACTTTGTTACATTTGTGATAAATGGATTAGAAAGTAGATCAAACACATTTGTGTCGGCCTTGGCTCATTAAAGTTCTTGTCTTTAAATTAACTTTGTATGTTTCAGGTCCTGCACTCTCAAAGACGGAATGAACCAGCATTGCAGCCATGGGTCACTGTGAGCATCACAGGGAAGGTTGAAGACGCCCACTGCAGCTGTAAGGTCAGAGTCTTGGAGACCTGCAGCCATGTCGCTGCAACAGTGTTGATCCGTGGCACCAGGACTGTTACAGATGAACCTGCATACTGGGGTTTGCTGGGTAATATGACCAAGATACAGCCAGAGGTTGGCCATAAGATAGACGTCTCCTCTTCAGCTGCCCAAAAAAGGCTCTCAATCAAAACATAAACAGACCATCTGTAGTGACAGGTAAAAGGAGCTGTCCTCAAAACAGAAAAATCCCACCTGCTACTTTGGAGGAGTTGTCACTGATATTGGATACTTTGCTGGAGCACAGTAAAGCTGTGAGTTGTGGGAATGACCCATAATGTTTTATCTAGGGGTCTAGATTTATGCCTGAAGTGCACTGCCGTGTAAATAATTTGCATTAACTGAATATGTACTATATATGTATATGTACATTTACTGAATATGTGCCACTGTTCAAAAGTTGAATAAAGAAACAAACTAATTTTTGCCTTTTTCCTTTAATTAAAACCACTTTAAAGAAAATCACATCAGTTACAATGATGTCATTTATAGTTTATAAAAGACAATGTTTACACATGACAGCATTTACATGATATCACCCACTACTAACACTACTTAATTTACTGTATCTTCTGAAAAATTACTGCTATTTATATTTAACATATATCCGGCTTCCTCCCACCGTCCAAAGACATGCAGCTTGTGGGGCTAGGTTAATTGGTTAATCCAAATTGTCACTTGGTGTGAATGTGCGAGTGAATGTGAGTGTGAATGGTTGTCTGTCCCTGTGTGTTAGCCCTGCGACAGACTGGCGACCTGTCCAGGGTGTACCCTGCCTCTCGCCCAATGACAGCTGGGATAGGCTCCAGCGCCCCCCGCGACCCTGAAAAGGACAAGCGGAAGCGAATGGATGGATGGATGGATATTTTATATTTATAATATTTAACAGTAGCGATTTTCATTTGTCCCTGGTTTTACTACCACACTGTTCGCCAAACGCAGCCAACCTTCACTGTCTTATCCAGAAGGGTCACCCCTTCACCCTCACATGGAAGAAGTAATCTGATTGGCATGGTGGTATGTTTGAAGCAAGGATTTCGGAGTGGCCCTTGTGTAGCGCTGGAACCCAGTAATGATATGTTTCATCCATTTCATAGGCTGGTTTGCTGCAATAATGCCAAATAATTAGCAACAATATTACGTTGAAGCACAATATGTATTACTCCGCGAGGCTCCTACCACATAAAATCGGTTTGAGGTCAGTAAGCACAAGCAGAATTCAAACATGAGGCGCACTGTCGATTTTTCAGATTTCGTTAATCTCGTTAAAATGACGTTAACGTCATAACTGCATTAACGCGGCAAATCTCTGTTAACGAGTTACCACAGATAGCCCCGGGTAATGCAACTATAGCATTAACATCCTTTTAACGAGAGTAACGCTGCAGCACTAAAATAGTAATCTCCAAATGTTTTCTTTTTACCGAGCAGCTCCTCTTTGATAGCTGCCGTGTCCATCCTGTCGTTGCCTGCAGGTGAAGCGATGGGGAGTCATGTTCAGTGAAGGAGAGAGGCGAGGCGTAGAGACAAAAGTAGACGAAAGAGAGGCAAACTTGTGGCTCTACAAGTATAATTATAACGTAACATAGACTATATTGATATAAATGATATTGTCACATCTCATATCTTGTATAAAAATATATCAATGTACTTAAAAACTCGATATATTTTCCTTTGTGCCTCAGAATATAAGGGACTGCATATAAAAATGGCTGTAATTCATCATTTTGATACAGTACCCTTTTAAAAAACTTTATTTTAGGTGTTTTATACACTTATATACACTACTGTGTAAAAGTCTTAAGCTACTTCTCATTTTCATGTATATTTTCCTTCCAAGGAGACAGACTTTCTTGTCATTTTTAAACTGGTCTTGAGCAACACTTTGCTAGACTTTCTGTTTTTTGAAAGTTTGTCTTTGCCGTGGAGGCCTAGGGCACGACCCGCTCTGCAAATAACAGAGGGTCTAAGCAACATTTCCAGTTGTGTTGATCCTTGTGAATGAACTTACGAATCATGGATTTTAAAGTTGTATCCAGCCAATCCACCAACCCGTCAGACTGATGCTGGTGGAAGCTGGTTTGAACAGATTTAATGCCAGTGATTTTGTCTTGTAGTGGTCGACAGATGAACGATGTGCCCTGGTCAGTCAGTATCTCTGTCGGGATCCTGACTTGGGAGATTATCTGAAACAGTGCCTGCACCACACTCTTTGCAGAAAAGGTGCACAGTGACACTGCTTAAAGATATCCACTAGAACTAATACAAAGCGATATTGCCGTGCACTTTGGGGAAATGGCACTATAAGGTCCATGCCAATGTGCTCAAAGGGATCTCCATTAACAGTAGTGGCCGCAAAGTCTCTTTTGAAATGGCCTCAGGGCAGGATGTGCACCATCGACGCATGTCCTGCCAAATGCTTGTCCACTAAAATTAAGCCATTATTCGCTACAAACTTTTATTATATGCCATATGCCCCCCCCCCCCATGGGGTTGTATATATTGAGGCGCCTGGGAGGCGTTGTCAGTATCACTGGCTGAACTGGTCACGGGTCTGTCATCCCACCAGTGGGTTTCCAGCAACACTGTAACACTAAGGACCTGACATGCAAACACCGTTTGCAGGGTTGGTGATTTTTATTTGCGGTGTTCTTTCTTTCTGGATTTCTTTCAGTCTCCAACCTTCCTTTCATATCAAACATCCTTGAAAGAGTAGTTGTCAAACAGCTAACAGATCATCTGCAGAGGTTTATTTGAAGAGTTTCAGTCAGGTTTCAGAGCTCAGCACAGAAACAGCTTTAGTGAAGGTTACAAATGATCTTCTTATGGCCTCTGACAGTGGACTCATCTCTGTGCTTGTCCTGCTAGACCTCAGTGCAGCGTTCGATACTGTCGACCATAATATCCTATTAGAGCGATTAGAACATGCTGTAGGTATTACAGGTACTGCGCTGCAGTGGTTTGTATCACATTTATCTGATAGACTCCTTTTTTCATGTAGAGTCACATATTGAGGTTAATTATGGAGTTCCACAGGGTTCTGTGCTAGGCCCAGTTTTGTTTACATTATTCAGTGTTTTCTTTTGACGGTGTCATTAGAAGGCATACCATACATTTTCACTGCTATGCAGATGACACCCAGCTTTATCGGTCTATAATGCCAGATAACACATAGCAATTAGGAGGTATGTGTTACCTCCTAATTGCAGAAATGTATTAAAGACAAAGACCTGGATAACCTCTAATATAGGCTTCTAAATTGAGATAGACCTTATAGTACTCTATCACCCAAGAGAACACTTCACTCTCGCACTTACTTGTTGTCCCTAAGGTATTTAAAAGTAGAAGGGAGGCAGAGCCTTCAGTTTTCAGGCCCCTCTTCTGTGGAACCAGCTTCCAGTTTGGATTCAGGAGACAGACACTATCTCTACTTTCAAGATTAGGCTTAAAACTTTCCTTTTTGCTAAAGCATATAGTTAGGGCTGGACCAGGTGACCCTGAATCCTCCCTTAGTTATGCTGCAATAGACGTAGGCTGCCGGGGGATTCCCATGATGCATTGAGTTTTTCTTCTTCAGTCACCTTTCTCACTCACTTTGTGTTAATAGACTTTTTCTATGCAAATAAAATTGAATTTGAATTAAACTTGTTGTAGTTCATTATTCGATTTGGTAATAGGCCTATTGACTAAATGACGGGCAAAACAATCAGCAACAACAACACATTTTACTTCCTCATATCACTCTTCAGTCTTTTACTTCCAGAAAGGAAACACGTGAAATGTTCAACGTGGTCTCACAGCAGTTTGTGAAATACTTGTATTTAATCTTTATATCCGTGTCACTGAAAATGACATTTCATATGTGTTCATAATCACAGATTTCCACACATCATATTTTTAAAAAGATGTGTGGATGTGTTAAGTTTGGACATTAAAAACAATTTGGTCAGGTTTAGGAACTAAATGCAGGATGTCTCTGTCCGATGATAAATTGTACATTTTTGCACAACGTCTGCTGTATTTGAAGGGTTATCAGATACAGAATTTTTAATTGTGTTCCTCTAGATGGGCCTTTTCCGAGGCAAGGCACTATATAAGAACCAGTCCATCTATCATTGAATAACTGTGGCTGACTGGCTGTGTGTGTTCCAGGATAATGGCGAGGACTCCCATCGTATCTCTCCCAGTCCCGTGGTGCACGTTCGGGGTCTGTGTGAGGCTGTGGTGGAGGCAGACCTGATAGATGCCCTGGAAAAGTTTGGACCCATATGGTGAGACAGCAACTAGTGTGTACACTATTCGAGTGTTTCTGCTTTGAAGATATCTGAAACTTGAAAGTATCCTTGAATGCATTTAATGATTGCAGGTATCAATTATTTTAGTCATTGAATATTCTGGGGATTTCTCCATTGATTAATCAGGTAATCAGATAGGAAAGACTTTTGTGTAATTAATGAGCAATAATAAATATTCAACAGAGAAAATCACAGGTGTTTCAAAAGGAACTGCTCATTGGTTTCCATTTTAGAAACTACACTGTTTCAACAATTTAACTGCATGCATTTGTCAGAAAACTACTACAGTATTTACATATCATGTTAAAACTGATGGTCACTTTGACGGGGCTCCAGCATTGCTCTGGATAGTGACTGAACCATTGCAACATCTTAAGACCTTTCTTTTTTCAGCCATCCCCTATCTACAGCAGTAAAATATCTGTTGTTGTTCTGCATGACCCAATTTTGACTAAACTTCAGCTGTTGGTCAGATGGCCTTTTATTTGATTATACAATACTTTGACATACAGAGGGGTTTTGTGGTCTCAATTATTTCCAAAGTGCTCAGCTACTGTGGTTGCAAAAGTAGCCCAAATCATCACTCCAAGCTATAATTATACAGTCTTTTCATGACAGTCTGATAGGACTGTCATGAACTGACTCATCTAACATGTGTTCTGAAGCCTGCAGAGTCTGAGATGTAGCCCTTGGGTTTTTGCAGTTTCTCTGAGAACTGCACAGTCTGACGTTGGGGTGAATTTGCAGATACATCTGGAAGACTGTCCCTATTGCCAGTCTTGGCAGCCGGGGGTCAGTCCACCAGGGCCTCCGCTCCTGGCCGCCACCTGGTACGCAATGCACCCGACCCCTATGGCGCCTCCTGCGGGTGGTGGGCCTGCGGGAGGATGGGCCCATGTCTCCTCTTCGGGCTGTGCCCGGTCAGGCCCCATGGACTAAGGCCCGGCCACCAGACGCTCGCCCTCGGGCCTGGCTCCAGGGTGGGGCCCCGGTAACCCTATCCCGGGCAGGGTAAACTGTTCCCTCGATGTTCTCTTCATAAGGATCTTCGGAATCGCTCTTTGTCTGGTCCCTCACCCAGGACCAATTTGCCATGGGAGACCCTACCAGGGGGCAAAAGCCCCCAGACAACATAGCCCCTGGGATCCCTGGGACACACAAACCCCTCCACCACGATAAGGTAGCGATTCAAGGGGGGGATGAGTTCCTGCCCCAAGTGGAGGAGTTCAAGTATCTCGGGGTCTTGTTTGCGAGTGATGGGAGAAGGGAGCCGGAGATCGACAGACGGATTAGGGCTGCAGCTGCAGTAATGCAGACGCTGCACCGGTCCGTCGTGGTGAAGAGAGAGCTGAGTGTAAAAGCGAAGCTCTCAATTTACCGGTCGATCTACGTCCCTACCCTCACTTATGGGCACGAGCTGTGGGTAGTGACCGAAAGAACGAGATCGCGGATACAAGCGAGTTTCCTCCGAAGGGTGGCTGTCCTCTCCCTTAGAGATAGGGTGAGAAGTTCGGCCATCCGGGAGGGGCTCAGAGTAGAGCTGCTGCTGCTCCACATCGAAAGGAGCCAGCTGAGGTGGTTCGGGCATCTGACAAGGATGCCCCCTGGGCGCCTCCTGGGTGAGGTGTTCCAGGCATGTCCCACCGGGAGGAGGCCCCGGGGCAGACCCAGGACACGCTGGAGAGATTATATCTCTCGGCTGGCCTGGGAACGCCTTGGTGTTCCCCCGGATAAACTGGAGGAGGTGGCTGGGGAGAGGGAGGTCTGGGCCTCTTTGCTTAGGCTGCTACCCCCGGCCTCAGATAATGCGGATGAGGATGGATGGATGGATGGATGGATGGATGGATGGATCTGGAAGACTGGAAAGACTGCCAGTTGTCTTCAATTTTTTTCAATTTGTGAATAATTTTTCTGATTGTGGAATGATGGACTTCATGCTGTTTGGAAATGGCCTTATAAGCATCCTCAAACAGCATCAATTACTTCTTTTAGATCAGTGATGATGGCAGCAATTCTGACCTTTGTTCTTTTTGAGTATCATGCTAAAAAGTTGTCATAACTATTTCTGGGCTGTTTCTGTGAATATTCTTTCCAGAATCCCAGAAAGTTGATTCTGGACGTTGTCTGTGAAGTGGTGCCAAGGTAACGTCGTCCAGAGAAGGCATTTGGTTAAGATTTTGGGTGCCAAGTACAATAACGTCCATGTTATCTGGATTTAAAAGCAGGAAATTCGAGGTCACCCATGTCTTTATGACCATTCTTCAGTTTAACTGATGTGTATTATCTAGCCTAATGGATAGATAAAGCTAGGTATCATCTTAATACTAGTGAAGATATATGCTATGCCTTCTAATGATACTGTTGTGGGGAGACTTGAAGCTTACAGTGTCTTGGTGCATGCTTAGTCATCCAGGTAAGTAAATCTCAAAAGGTTGATTCTGTTCATCTGGACGTTTTCAGTGGGAGAAACATTTTGTCACTTATCTAAGTGACTTCTTCAGGCTCAGCTGACTGCAGGCTTCCCCAACCTTTGCTAAACCAGACAAAATGACAAAATGTTCCTGAGAAAATTTTGTCTTTGCTCAGTGACAAAAATACTTATGAGCCCCTAAAAGGGGACCTAGGAAGTGGTTACAGGAAGAGGGTGTCTGAAGCAATTAGAACAAGACAAGGCTATTGACCGGACCTCATACAGCAGGCTGTACCCAGGGGAAGCTACACTAAGTCTGTACAGTTTACCGAAGATACATAAACAGGGTGCACCTTTAAGACCGACTGTCTGTATGATCAACTCTGTCACCTATAACATCTTAAAGTTTCTGGCTTTGATCCTCAATTCGTCCCTGTGGCTTTTAAACCCCAAAACACGCTGCACCAAAAACCGGTCCACCCCAAGAATCGGGTCCCCCGACACAAACAGAGTAACAGAGTAACATAGTAACATAACACGCTGTTAAGTGCCAGGACAATGATTTATACATCGGGGAAACCAAACAACCTCTGGCGAAGAGGATGGCAGAACACAGAAGAGCCACCTCGTCAGGCCAGGACTCTGCAGTCTATTCACACCTACAGGCCAGTGGACACTCTTTCAATGATGAGGATGTAACATCCTGGACAGGGAGGAACGCTGGTTTGAGTCAAGGAGGCCATTTAGATGAAAAAGGAAAGACCATCTCTGAATCGAGGAGGGGGCCTAAGGGTACATCTGTCACCATCTTACAATGCTGTGATTGCAGCCATTCCCCAACTCTCTGTGAATGGGACTCATGATTATTAATCAATGGTCATGAGTCACCTCACAGCCCATTGTTCATTCAACAAGCTGGTTTCAGTCATTGTACAAATGTGCTGTTTATAAGATTAGAAAACTGCAGTATAGCTGCCAGAGTGACCCGTCAAAGGAACTTGTATAAAGGGGAGACAGTTTTCAGCAGTCCATGTCTTATCCAGGTGTTTGTGCGTATGTTTTCAGTTATGTGATGATGATGCCATTCAAGCGTCAGGCCTTGGTGGAATTCTCTGCAGTGGAGAGTGCAGACCGCTGTGTGTCCTGTGGAGCCAAGGAGCCAGTATACATTGCAGGTCTTTGCTTCCATTCCTTTTTACTTGGTAACATATACTCAAATGTAGCATACTGTTTGTGTTTATATTTTTCATTTTGTCATCAGGTCAACAAGCATACTTTAATTATTCCACATCCAAAAGAATCACCAGGCCTACAAATGCTGACAACCCCAACAGTGGGAACAAAGTGCTCCTGCTGTCCATACAGAACCCACTCTACCCTATAACAACGGTAAACACACATACAGATCCAGAGGGACATCTCAGCTCTCTTTTCTTAAGTGTACCTTCTTCTTCGAACAATAACTCATAGTCTTTATGATATGCTGATGGATGTGGTTTATATCTTGCGTGTTTTTTAATCATTTATAACTCATAATTAAGTCGTACCGTCTGTCTTCTTTAAATGGAGGGGCAATCTGAGCAGAACTTTGCACAAACATCAACTGTTTTGATTTTTGTATTCATCATCCCTGCAAGTGTGGTGTTACGATCTCCATTTGCATATATTTTTTAAATTTATGTTCAACATATGTCGCCTGTGCCTAACTTAACCATCACCAAAACTTTACACCAGAATGTGTTTGTGTAATTCCTATGGATTTCAACTTATTAACTCGAAATTTACTTTTCTCAAAATTTCAAGTTAGCTCTACCAATCAAAAATATACGTGAATGAAGTCGCTTTCTTGTTACCCGGAAGCATATGCTCCCCTCGGGCAGGAGGCTCCGGCCCATTCGCACCAGAACCTCTCGCCATAAGAACAGTTTCTTCCCCTCTGCTGTTGGACACATGAACAATAACCGTATGACTGTTCCCACCACTAACACATGACCCTACGCTGTGTTCACTGCATCATTCCATGTTTGGCACTGATCACCACCTGCACTCATGTATATATACTATCTACTTAGCACTTTTAATTCTTATTCTTATTTTTATTTTCATGTCTATTTAAGCGTAATTTATGACAGTATGTTTGCACTGAAGCACCGCAGCAATTTCCTAATGTTGTAAACCTGCTCAACATTTGGCAATAAAACCCTTTCTGATTCTGATTCTGATTCTGAGAGGAACGCGCACTCAAAAACGGATCCCAACAAATTGGCGCTTTCGCGAGTACGTTTGCTGATAGTAACACCATGTGATTCAGCTAATAACACAGGGATTTCATCATTTGTGAAGCCAGGCTGAAAACACTCAGCAATCTGTGCATTCACGACTGGATGTAATACCGGTAGCTTAGCTGTAGCATTTGTAGCTGAGGGCTTCAGCTTCCGGGTAACAGGAAATGACGTCATTCACGTAGATTACTGATTGGCAGCGCTAACTCGAAATTTCGAGTTAGCTTTTCTCAAAATTTTGAGTTAATAAATCGAAATTTCGAGTTAATATGTCGAAATTTCGAGAAAATAACTCGAAATTTTGAGTTATGGATCCTTTTTTTTTTTTTTTTTGTGGCGGAAACGGGCTTCCATAAATTCCTGCTACATCAGGTGTCTCAGTTATATTTGTCATGATTGCCATTGTGATTTGGCTATAAAGAAATATATACATAAAAGTGAATGGAGTTAAAAATACAAAACCATCACTGTTCCAGTTACATGTCTTAACCTTCATACATGAAGGTCTCACCATTAGAAACTCATAGATTAACGCTAATACTGCATTTTGTCTTTTTGTGTGTGTGTGTGTCCAAATTGATGCAGGATGTTCTGTACACTGTATGTAACCCCATTGGCAGTGTGCTAAGGATCGTCATCTTTAAACGAAATGGAATCCAAGCCATGGTGGAGTATCCTTACTGAGTGGGTGAATCTGTGTGTTCCTCACACTCTGCATCATAACAGTTTACCACACGTAGCTATCTTCAGTGTGTCACCGAGTGTTCTCATGGGGCGTGTCCAAATTCATGGGCTGCATCCTTCCGGGGCCGCATTTGTAGGCCGATTACGTCACAGTGACGGGATACAGGTGTATCCTTCGTGGCCCAACCTATCCCAGAATTCGAAGCCAATTTCGGTTTACAACAATGGCGGCAGCTACTTAGTCAGGGCTCTAGAGTGCGACCAATGTTGGTCGCAAATGTGACCAAATTTTTCAGTGGTGCGACTAAAAAAAATATTTGGTTGCACCTGTGCGACCAAATGTTCGGGTAGCAAAAAAAAAAAATCTGCAACCTTCCCTGTGGTCAACAACAGACACACATTATGCCCCTATCGTGGACTAAACCAATCAGAGATAGTAAGGGGCGGGACCTCTCTGATTGGCCGTGGTCCAGTTGAAAGTGCAGGTGGAAGTGGGAGGTGAGTAGCTTGAATAAAGCGATATCAATTCATTAAATCCTGAATCGACTTTTAAATATAACTGTGTTTTGCCAGAAACGCCAGATTCTCAGATTAAAGCTCACAAAACCATTTCAACAACAACCAAACAGCAAATGAGAGCAGGTACACGGACTCCACACAAAGACGTAAACACAGACCCGACGCATCAGAATCAGCTTTGTCTTTCTCGGCTTTCTCACCCGACGGCCCGTAGACGGACACGCTGTCGGAGCTTAGCGATCCTGATGCGTCCGGTCCGCTGTGTTTACGTCTTTTTGCGCTGATTCTGAGCTGCAGGTTTTGTCTCTCCAACCAAAATTCACCGAGCCAGCAGCAAAAGAAGCAGCAAACTGCGCTTCACATTTGATCAATGTCGTCATGAATTTTGCTGTTTTGCTTCCACGACTATTAAAATCACACTCATGCACAGCTAGCTCTCTCTCTCTGTACTTCAAGAACAGTTTCCGTCTCCAATCTCTGTTTTCTGTATTATTCATTGGCTTATTACCCACCAGTCTGTTTACAGCGCTGTGGCTGCTGTCTTTTTCTTTTCTTTTCTTTTTTTCACTTAAATGACCTCGGACAAGAAAGCCTGTTTTTTCTGTTGTTCAGTACGTCAAACAGAAAACTGATTAAACAGAAGTGTGAGACGGTTGAGAGTTTACTCCAGTGTCCTGTTATATTTTAGACAGCAAGGAGCAGACGGCCGAGTTCATTAAACGCCCCTGAGACAGCGGTGACGCAGATCTGAAGGCTTCACCGTCCAATTTCACAGCTGCTCGCTTCCGGCCTACCCGGCCTTCGGAGGACCTGGCACACCTAGACCGCGAAGGCCATGTCCTCAGGAGGATGCAGCCTATGAATTTGGACATGGCAATGTTTTTTGTGAAAGCCCTAAGATCCCGCCCAAATTCACGTTTAGTGTTTAAACTATAAAAATAGGCATTTATAGGCATTTCTGACCACATCCAAAATCTGCAGTTTTTCACAATCTGTGGGTCCTCTTTGAACATAACTCTCGTGAATTTCAAGGGTTGACTGTATCCTTGACACTCATCCAGAGAGATATGTTTTCATGCATTATTTGACACGAATCATTTAGTGCTTTTCTTCCATCATCCATCCATCCTTTCTTTTCCACTCTTCCTTATCAGGGTCGGTGGGGGGGCTGGAGCCTATCCCAGCTACCACAGGGCAAGAGGCAGGGTACACCTGCACAGGTCGCCAGTCTGATGCAGGGCTACATTCTTTCTTGTCATTCATAACCCTCATGCTTAAGGATCCTAAAACAGAGAGTTTTGGAAACACTGCTGAGGGGGGTTTATGTTAACGGCTGTGGGAGTGCGTGTCAGCCTGCAGTGGCAGAAGACAAGACTCTTAGACACGACACAGAAACCCATGTTCATATTCTGTTGGCCACTAAATGTAAATTGGATTGTGTCTTATGTCACAGTAGGGGTAGGTGGTTCTAAATTGCCCATACAAGTGTCTGTCTCTCTCGAGTTGCACTGTAACAGACTGGGACCAGTCAAGTTTGTATCCTGGCTTTTGTCCTACAGTAACTGGTCTGATTCTTTTCTACTCAGAGTCCTCAAAGAACTTAATACAGCGTGCCACATTCACAAGCAGTTTCTGCTGTGATTTTAAGTGCTCACTAACTAACATTCACACACAGATGGATGCATCAGAGAGCAACTTAGGGTTGGCTAATGGTATCTGGCATGCAGACTAGGGTGAACCAGGGAGCGAACCACCAACCTTCCAATCAGTAGATGACCTGCTCCACCCCCACCCAAGCTTACAGCACCTGGTATTCCCAGGCGGTCTCCCATCCAAGTAATAACCAGCCCCAACCCTGCTTAGCTTCCCAGATCAGACGAGAGCAGGCGTGCTCAGAGTCCTTAAGTATACCAGGCTGGGCTGGACGGTAATCTGGCATACTGGACATTTGACCAGTGGGGTGACACACTTTTGGTCAGATGTGTAAATTGAAGGGATGGTGCACTACATGCTACAGCAGCCCATTCTTTCATTTCCATTACTGGCACTGTGTTTCCCACTCAAATCTCTTAACAGTACTTACCTTTGCTGTGCACTCACACAACTTGTAGAACGGAGTGTATTTTGAAAAAGGTGGAGCTGAAAAGCCAGAAAAAGAGAAAGAAACAACAAATAAATGCAGCAAAATGTGTCTAATTAACCGGCAGGTTAGCTGTCTGGTCTGCTGGTACAGCATGGTCAACAGTCAAACCAGCAACTAGTAACAAGCCCTCACATTCACAAAAGGCTGCTGTTTCTAGCACCAGCCATGGAGAAGTGCAGGACTAACCACAGTCCCTACAAGAGTGAGGAAGATGCAGAGCAAGGAATAATGTATGTATTTTACCCATGCTTCTATGTGGTTTCATTGCCATTATTGAATGTAGCTATGGATAAGTATCTGCAAATGTATGTCATTTATATATCTCTGTGTTTGAACGTCCTCTCCTTAACCAAGCTTCTGCAGATTTGAGTCGGTTCAGTGTGCTCAGAAGGCGAAAGCAGCTCTGAATGGAGCTGACATCTATGCAGGTTGCTGTACACTAAAGATTGAATATGCAAGGGTAAGAGAAACATCAGCAGCATCCACAGTGTTTTTGTGCTATGTAGACAGCACTGATTTACCCTGACTGCAAGGTTTCCTGCGGCAAACGATACTCAGAATGTGTTAAATCTACTTTCTACCAACCTGAGTTAGTTTTATATAGCAAATAAATCAAGTGTACTGAACCTGTTTGGGTTCTCAGTATAACCAGTAACAGATCCTTATCCACACCAGAACTAAATCTCAAATGTTACTCTTAAATTTTGCACATTTCAAAATACATTTTAGAATTTAAATGAATAAATTAAATTGGTTAATTTCTTTTTGTGCACTTTATGCTTTGTGTCATGAAATGACTGTACAGGTATACAAATGTGTGACAAACTCATAAACTGTTGATGCACTGCAGTGTTTGGAGTTTTCTTCAGTGGCTTCTGAGACTCTCCTTGGTATCACAGATCCATCCAGCTAGATCGTGAATCTTTTTTCATCTTTCTTTTCAACAGCCAACACGTCTGAATGTTATTAAGAATGACAACGAGAGCTGGGACTACACAAAACCATACCTGGTCAGACGAGGTAGGTCAAAGTCTCCCTTTTAACTTCAGCCGTACGGTCAGACTCAGACAGGTTGACTGTTTGAGGTGCTCCTGTCTTTTTGCAATACTTGAGCTGCTGTAATGTTGAAGGTAGGACTGTTTTCAGCATGAATTCTCTGTGGGGACATATTCACCTTCACTACAGCTCTTTTAGGAAACCTTTTAGTGATTTGTGAATCCGTGGCCAAATCTTCAGTTGTTATTTGCCCGTTTCTGACTGTGGATTCAGTGTAGTCCTGAAAATTGTCCCGGAACATAGTTCTCCATCACACCGAGACTCCTACGCCTCCTGCCTCTACATCTCCAATCAAAACACTCTCATATCAGCCAATTTCCGACCTCTGACAATCTTGCACCTCTGCCTACTGTGGGGAAAGAGAGAGAGACACATTGAGGGACAGTGAGAGAGCAGAGAACGTCAGGCTGGCCATGCACAGCAACTTTCTTCCATCTACACCTTTGCAACCCAGCAAAGAGAGAAAGAGAGGGAGAAAAAGAGATGGATCTCACTCCTGCTGACCACCATGCAGCTGCTGCTTCAACATGCCCAGGAGCCACCTTCCCTGCCACTCGCTGCAGGATAGCACTGCCTCCTTTCCACCTATTTTACCCTGTGTTCTTAATCTCCTTTTTTGTCTGCAGAAGTAGTCTCACATAGCCTGACACCTGGTCTGCACAACGTCTTTTGTTCTCCAGAGCCTCGACATGTTAGATTTAACTTTCAGTGTTGCTTTTTTATAGCAATCTTGCATGTTTTTTACCAAACATCGACATAACAAGTGAAATCAAATCCTTGTTTCCTCTTCAAAATCTGATGAAAACACCTTATTGGGTAATAAGTTGAGTTTCTGGCTATGTGATTCTACATTATGAGTATCAAAACTCTGCTCTCTGTTGCTTTATTTTGTCTGAATTGGAGCTGTCACAATATCAGATTTTTAATGACACCTTACTGCAAAAATGGTATTCAAAAACGATAAACTAAGAACTATCTTTACAATGTTGCTTATAATTAAGATAGAACACTAAATTGAGAATTTCATTGGCTGTTACAGGTCTGAAAAACGGAGAGAAGCAGATACAGTAGCTATTCAGATGACAGCTAAATATTCTGGTAGGCATGTGAATAAATAAAGACTGTGAGTAGCCCTGTCAGCTTCCTTCACATGCGTATCTGGGTTCAAGTGTCTAAATTTGCCATGTAGTTAAAAAAGCAGTGTTGGTGTTATTGCAGATCCTCAAATATGAAACGTTAAATAGCAAATCTCAAATGAGACTGAAAGACTCTAAATCAGTATTAATGTGAACAGCAAGTTATGTAACTCGAGAACTGCCAAAGGATTTAGGTTAGTTAGCATGAACATGCTCTTACCAAAGAAAGCCTCTAGTGTGTCTGAGACAGAGTTAGCTGTTGACCGCCAAGCCTTTGAATTCTTGGTGGAAAGAATCAAACAGGTGAAAAGGTGCTGAGTCACCGTCAACCACACGGCCTGGTTCTGCTATCAGCTAAGAAATACTAACTGTGAAAGCCAGTATATTGTGACAGCCTTAATCAGGAGCTCTACCTTTAGCCATCTAAATCTCCTTGATTTGTATATTTTGATAGAAAGATTCATTACTATGTATCAGTGACTTGTTTAAAGCCAAAAGTTGTTACGTTATATTACTGCATGAGTGTGTTGTGTGATCGCAGTCCTGTGTGGTCCATTATCTGAAACTGTGTGATGAGACTGATGTTGGAGTCAGTTCATCCTGAATTCACTCAATTCAAAAAAAACTGTTGTTTTTTTTTCCAGACAGCACTGATTAAAAATTGCCCGACATCTGAAAGCGGTAAGCTCACAGCCCCTGGCTTCGGTCTATGGCAACATTAACAGCTGCTGCCCAGAGTATCAGCTTCACCGTGAAATGTTCTTTTGATATCCACAGAGCATTATTTATTATTTGTTACAGTCTCGGTGAGACTCTGACATTCCCCGAAGTGCCATTAACGACCATTAAATATTTTAGTTTTGGCTGCCTAATATAACCTTAAACAGCCTTGTTTTAAAATGATTCATTAAACGATTGTTTTTGTGATGAACTGGTCCCAACTCTGTTTAGTTGAAATAGTCACTAAATACATTTTATCTGCTGTGTTATATGATTTCATGGGGGTGCACTGCATTGACACAGACTGGGGCAAGTCACCAGTGAGGCTGGGGTGTGTTGGGGTCTCTGGTGGAGTATGAAAATGTATTTCTTTATGTATTTAGCTTCCACAATAGTGGTTGCTAGTACCTTTACTGCTCAGTTTTAGTTTGCTTTATATTCCCTCTGTACTAGCTGCTCTTTTCTTGTGCTGCTTTAATCATTTCCACCATCCAGCACCTACATGAATGAATTTGTGTTCCTTTGATAGAAGTTATATATTTGGAGATAAAGTATCTGAACTTCAGGGACCACGCCTCCAAACACGCTCCTTCTGGTTCTCATCTATATGTGTTCCCCCAGTTCTACAAGCTGTTCGTTCTCGTTTACATGCCCCTCCCTCCCCTTTTCAATTCTTTAACTTCTTAACTTCTATTTAGTACATGATGAGCCGCCAGTCTCCTCTGAGGCCTTCCCCAAACCACAGCTCAATACATGGCCAAGCCATTCACCATTATCTACTAAAACGCTGTCAAACCTCAAATGAGGACGTAAACCATCACTGGGGAGACTGCTTTGGACCTTCTCTAAATGAGGCACTTTGGGGAAGATTCACATAAATATGAAGTATTATCTTGGCATGAAATACATTTTTAGATGATCAAACAAATCATATTTTAAAATGTTTTATCTCTTATTTTTATCTTTATAGCCTTACAGCTTTTACCAGAATGTCCAGCCCTGGGCCCAAACCTAGATTTGTTTTTGGCTGTAATATGTTGTGTCAGCTAAAACAGGTTAGAATACTAGCCCAAAAGACTGATGCAGTTCTGCACATTACTGGCAGCAGCCAGGTGGTGTGAACGGCCTCTAAAACTGGGTAAAGCCACAGAGCCGTTTGGGTCCCTCCCACACCACAGAAGAAGACCAGTCACGCTATCACAGTGACTGTGCACCCCTTTGTTAGTTCCTTGTGCTAGTGAAAAAATGCAACAGTGTTTCAAGCTGCAGTGTTCTGAGGAGCACCAGCAGCACATCAAGGAACCCAGAATATCGGTTGTCTGAAACTCTGTTCAAGTAAAAGATCCCCTGTTTGGTTCGAGAAGGAGAGGTTACGTCAGGAAGAGCAGCCACTGAAAACTCAAATCAAACATGCAAAGTTGCCCTCTGTGGTAAGGGAGCAGCTGGAAGTAGCACAGAGTTCTTTTTCCCTGCACTGCTGATAAAATAAACATGCTCATCAGCCACAAGTTCTGTTGCTTTTGACTAACAGAGCCATTCATGGATATGGTTAAACTACCCAAACAAGGTCGCCCTGGCTGCATAGGGGGAAGTGGTTGATGTTGTCAAAGGGTACGTTACCAGAGGAGAGCATATAGCTATGGGCTCATAGACTGACCTACATATTACTTGTACCTTTTACTTTAGTAGCTGCGTTTAGCATGAGGTTATTAACCTTATGGAAATGGAAGTGGACTGATACTGACGTGATACTTTTCTACTTTAAATTCAGTTCAGTTCAGTTCAATTTCTTTATTGTCCCACAAGGGGAAATTAGTTTGGCAGAAGGATAAAAATAAACAGAACAATAATATAAAATAATAATGACAAAAATAGTGAGATAAAATGATCATCACTTTAGGCAGCAAGTCACGTTTAACCATACATTCATACAGTGAGCTCTATCTACTTTCATCCACAGACAGCTGAGTGCATCTTCGAACACCATTCGTCTCTGACTTTCTCTGCTTCTCTGTGCCAATGTGCATTTCTGTCAACCTGCCCCTTTTCTTCTACCCTGTCATACTCTGCTGCTTTCACTCCTCCATGTTTTGCACGTTCATCATTTTGTTCCTGCAGAGTTTTTGGGTGAATAGAAATGTCAGTCCCCGACGTGTTCCTGTGAAAGAACGCTTCTGTGGGTTGGGTATTGATAGCTGTTGGAATACAGACTGTATCAATAGTATGTCCGTTGTCCCACTTGAGAAGATGGGGTGCTAGAGCTGCTCTATGCCCTGCAATGGGAGGTCTGACCATAGTGTAGTCCTCTCGTTAAACAACAACCTGTAGCAACCACAGTTGTTGCAAAGGTAGGCAAATGCGGCTATGTACACTTTGCATGTTTGATTTGTGTCTGCAAACTGCACTTAATGAACCACACACCTAAGCTTAATGACTGTTGACCACTTGTCCTCACATCCTGTGTAATTAATGCACTGGAGAGACCATTCTTGGCTCACCTGAGACCACAGGTGAAAACATCTCTTGACGTTCTTCGTTTTGTATTCAGACCAAATCTGGGAGTGCATGATACAATTATTAACAGCTTCACTCCCATGTAGATGGTATCTGATGCATGTTGAGAATCCCCTTCTGTGGGTTCTGAAGTCCGTTCATCCAATAACTGCTGCTACTATTAATCTATCATAAAGAGGACATGATGTTGAAGGGGTTTTCTTTGATTCTCTTTTGTGAGATCACACGATTGTAAAAATATACTGTCCATGAAAGAAATTGGATCATAGCACAGTGATTAGCATCCAGTGGATCCTCTATCTTGGGAGGAGGTGCAACTCCGTTGGAGAGCTGCATCACAATTCAATCACAGACAGAAATTTGGGTGAATCTTATGTTACATATGGGTGATGTGCATATAATGTAAGCTGAACATTTAACAAACGCAAACAGAGACCAAAACATCAGCAGGTGTAGGGGTGACGGATATTTAAACATACATAAGCTGCAATCAATACAGTCAGATGTTCTGGTTTGTTTTGGCTTGTCAACTACAGATCCTCTCACAACATCTTAGCCTGTTGTCAGACAACCCAAAATCATGCAGTCAGGGTCACCCTCAGCAAAGACGCACACTGAGCTTATCATTATCATCATAGCAGATACTTTAATACACAAGCAGGCTCAGAGTGCAAAACAAAATGATCTAAATCTGCTAAGCTTAGCAGGGGAAAGCAAAAAGAGTATTTTACTGTTAAATTCTTGCCAGAATACAAAAATAGTTAGTGAATTATTTATATGATAAATTTAACATCACCTGGGAGCTGAGAATTTATTCTTTAAATCAAAGGAAAGTTGCATTGAAGCGTGTTGTATGTTACTTTAATGACCTGATAGGTCACACAGTACTGTGATTTCACTGCAGTGCATATTTCTACAGTGTAATGAAAAACTGTTTGTCACCTACTTGACTTCACTGAAATGTTTCAGATTGTCAAGCAAATTTTAGACGTTGACAAAAACACAGTAGATATAAAACGATGATTTCATTTATTCATGGAAAACAGACAAACGTATAAATACACATATCCAACCTGGCCTCATGTGGAAAGTAAACGTAAAACTGGTTGTGTCATCCCAGTTTGATTCACTGAAATGGAGTCCAGTTTGTCTCCACTATCCTGAGCAGAGATGGGCAGTAACGCGTAACGTGTTACTGTAATCCGATTACTTTTTCAAGTAACGAGTAAAGTAAGGGATTACTATTGCAAAAACGGTAATTAGATTACGTTACTTTCCCGTAGGAACGCTGCGTTACTAAAACCGTGATTTTTTGCGAGAATGTCTCACGACAGTGACGTAAGCGAGCGCGACGTTAGTGACAACAGCTGTGTGCAGATCAACAATGGATCACATATCAGTGCAGAGAGAGTATGAGCGTGCAGCGTTTAAAGCGTGGAAGTACTGACCTTACTTTGAGTTTGATTCCATAAAAAGTGACAAAAACATGAGTGTCCGCTGTGCGTGGGAAGAAAACTTCTTTTTACAGCGAAAAAAACCCCTAAACTTCCAACAAGCACCGAGTAGCTACGACGTAATGGGAAACTCACAGAGAAACTCGCGGATTCTTCCACTGACCGCGGCACACCTGCACCAGGGTAAACCTCCGCCTACCCCACTCCTGCTTTACAGGTGAAAATAGAGCAACAGGACCGCTGAGTCTTTGACTTTATTTATGTTCTGCTGTGTTTTACTTGCATCTATTTGAAAGACTGAGTGTAAACACAAAAAATATTTTATTTTATGTGCTGGAATGTGCAGAAAATAGGTTTAAATGTTAAACTAATTTCTTCCAGTCAGAGAATGTTGCAGATAATTAAATGTTTGCTTGATGCATAAAGTTAAAAGATTAAAACTAATAAAACAAGTTTTAAAAATAGACTTTTCCATTTGATTACATTTTGTATGATGGATTATGTAGAAAAAGTAGAATTGGGCTGAAAGATCTATCGCTTTATCACCTCTTCGGGTTGTAAATCGTGTTTTTAAAAAGTAACTAAGTAACTAAGTAATTAATTACTTTTTAAATAAGTAATCAGTAAAGTAACGGGATTACTTTTTTGGGGAAGTAATCAGTAATTAGTTACTGATTACTTTTTTCGAGTAACTTGACCAACACTGATCCTGAGTGGGTGCATATTTCAGCCATGTGACACAGTGATTGATCCACAGCACTGCAGACAGACGTGTTGTGGATAAGACACTATCCTGGCAGTACGTATGGGGCCGATCGTCAGAAAGTCTGTGTCATGTCAGTGTGCCTCCAACATGTGTGTAGCATATACAGTATGTAATGCTTTGATGGATGAGTGTTTTGATAATGGTCATGTTTTTATCATTGTGATGATAATGTAATGCAGGTTGATGTTCTTTTGTGCTGAGGGAGAAAAAAGAGAAAGCTTGATGCCTCACAGGTACTGTCTCTTTCTTATCTCTGTTCACATGTGTTTGTATTGTTTTTCCTGCTCTTCTCTGAATAAAACCACCACAAAACTGTTTTTCTTATTTTTTCACCTCCATTACCACCATAAGTAGTTTTGTTGTTATTTTTTGGGAGCAGCTGGGATTAAATAAATAGAAATAAATGTGTACAAACACACACAAAAAACTACTGTAGAAAATCAGCAGCTGCTCTTCATTTCACTTTGAAACCTCACATTTCTGATCTTTTTCATTTGAAATTCTGATCTCTGCATGGCAGATGGCATCGATAAAATCTTCTTCTTTTTCTTGAGTTGTCATGTGCATAGCATGGCCGTTTTAATTTGGCCAACTCAACTCAACCGGAAACACAATGAAGGCATATAAAGGACATTAATAACCTTCACATGTAGTCTGCCGCTGAGCATGCTTGTTGTGCTCGTGTAGATTTACAGCTGTTAAAACTGAGAGTTTATCTGATGTATTAAAAACTGACCATGTTAAGCAGCAGCATTCTTAGTTGTCTGTGTTATTCCCAGTCCAAGAAAATGTCACAATGATATTTATTATAATACTGTAATATAATGTAATATTTAGGAAAGCCAGGGCAATATTTCAGTGAATCTGTGTGGCAGAGATTTGTACCAAAGAAGTGGCATGTTAGTGTCTCAGATCTCAGCTATTAGCAACATCTGCCATGGCTCTGCAGGACTGTGTCGTTCTCTTTCATGGGCACAGTATCAGATAGAAGCTACCCCTCAGTTCCAAATGAATCCCACAATAAACATAGATGGAGGAAACAGATTTCCTCTGTGATGTTTCTGCAGGAATATGAACACTGGAAGAAACGGAGGCCTTTTTGTCAAACTGTAAATCCTGCTTTAAAAAAGCGTTCAGCTGAACTGTTTCATGAATGCTCCAGATGTGAGTCGTGATTGATCAAACTCAAAATTGCAACATTGCATCATTTTAAATGTAGCACTGTTAATAACTGGCTCTGATTTTTAAAGATATAGTCAAGAATCCAAAACACTGTCTCCTCCCTGTAGACGCTCCGCGAGGCCTTTGAAGCAGCCAACTTCAGCTGCTGCTTCTTTGTTGGTCTCTTTTCCTTCAGTAACTGAAAAGCATGCTCTGTCGGGTGGAGATCAGGTCTTGACCACTGAAAGGTTTCCCACCTCTTTGCTTTGAGACACTCTTGGGTTTCTTTGGCAGGATCCATTTGTACTGTGAAGCGCTGTGTAGATCCATTTGACTGAACCTGAGCAGAGAATCTAGCACCATACAATTCAGACTTTTACCAGCAGACACATCATCAATAAACGCCGGAGACCCTGTTCCACGGGCAGTCATTCATTGCTGCCTTCCACCATGTCTGATAGATGTTGTGGTACACTTTCCATTTCTTTTGAATTCTTTACTATTTTCATCATTCTGGTGCATTTATTTGGGTTTCAGCTGAAACTCTTTTAGATGGTTTCCACCTTGTTGTTAACCTCCTGTATTTCCGTTTTTAGGATTAACTTGCTTGTTTGGAGCTGGGAACTGAACTGTCAGCCTTCTGATTAGTGGAGGACACTTTCTCTTGTCTTCTGGTTGTGTTTTTTTACTTTGTGACTGTCTGTCAAACAGTATAATGAAGTAGAGTATTATTTATTTGTCACACATTAAGACTTAATCATCAAGTTAATCGCTGAGATCTGGGAGCACATAAGCACTGCCAAACATAGGCTCAGTCAGACCCAGCCCGTTCAAGCATTCGGCCTTAATGGACCATTTGATTGGTACTAACAGATCTCTAACGAGGCAGTGAATGAATGAAACACTTTCCAAGTGTTCTTTAATGTCATTTAAATCAGTATATGTGAAATCTTCTCGCATTCACATAATTGGTTTGTGTTATCTGTATTTGTATGTATTTCAGACCGTGGAAAGGGAAGACAGAGACAGGCCATTTTAGGCGAACACCCATCTTCCTACAGTGATAATGGTTATGGTAAGTAAGGATTTTTCACAAGCATGAAGACACAATGCACAGTACAAAGACAGGAATAATCACAATTAAATAGAAAATAAAAACTCATTTGATGGCAAAAAAAAGACACTCGGTTAACTCTTTGCCTTCTTTCTCTCGTAGTTGATGTTTTGTCTTTCCGTCATCTGCCAGGTGTCTGACCTGGTTCTGCTGAAGACAGCTTTTTGTGTTTACAATGACTTCTTCCTTTCGACTGTTGTGAAGGCAAAGCACATGGCAACAGTGACCTGGTTTCTCTCTTTGATGCTTCGAAATCTACCTGTTTTGAACTCCCACTATGTCGATACATCCACGGGGCTAAAAAAGTTGGAACACTGAGTAAAATGTAAAAAAAAAAAACCCAAAAGAAACCCCAGAATGTGATGATTTACAAATCCTGTAAAGCCATAATATATTCTTATATACATATATAAAGTTAGAAATATCCTGTCTCAGAGTGACGCTGAAAAACTAGTTCATGCATTTATTACTTCCAGGCTGGACGACTGTAATTCATTATTATCAGGATGTCCAAAAACTCACTGAAAAGCCTTCAGCT
>NW_024582775.1:325048-347171 GCF_018398535.1 Haplochromis burtoni
TTTTAGGACTGTTCCCTGAACAGAATTCGGTTAATCCAGAATGCTGCTGCATGATTACTGAAAAGGGCTAGAAAGCATATTTTGCCCATACTGGCTTCTCATTATTTGATCCTGTTATCTCCAAAGTCAAATTTAAAATCCTTCTACTCACTGTTTTCCTCCCCTCACCCCCAGACGATCGTAGCAGATGGCCCCGCCCCTCCCTGAGCCTGGTTCTGCCGGAGATTTCTTCCTGTTAAAAGGGAGTTTTTCCTTCCCACTGTCGCCAAAGTGCTTCCTTAGTGGGTCATATGATTGTTGGGGGGTTTTCTTTTTTTTTGTGTGTGTTTATCTTACAACATAAAGCGCACTGAGGCAATTTGGCACCATATACTTCTTTACTTCTGTGTATATTATCTTGACTATTTCATGATCAGTAGATTTATTATGCATGGATTTGATAAGATAAGTAACACAGTTGATGTTTTTGGTTTTTGCAGTGTGTCGAAGCAGCATGCAGTAATCCCCAGCCAGGTTTTTGAGTTAGAGGATGGCAGCAGCAGCTATAAGGACTTTGCTATGACCAGAAACAATCGCTTTAGCAGTGCCGGACAAGCCTCCAAAAACATCATCCAGCCTCCATCTGCAGTGTTGCACTACTATAACGTTCCTCCGTGCATATCACAGGATCATTTACTGAGGGTAAAGTACTTCTGTCTGTTCGCTGTCCGTCTTTTCTGTGTAACTGTAAAGAACTGTTTAAAGGTATTCCAGACCTCCTAAAACATTTTCTATCCTATCATACAGAGATGTATCCAAAATCTACTTCATAATTTCTTGTTTTTTCCTGAATTAATATGATTATTATCTTGGAAATTCCAAAAAAAAACATTGTTATTAAGAAGACTGCCCTGTTTTTCTGAATTAACAAGATATCCTTAAATGCCCAAAGATCCTCTCTTGAGTTGAGCCTGATTTCTTGAGCAGTCTTTGCCATGAAGAAATCCACTCCCACATTGTATAACAAATGCTGATAAGTTGTATATTTAATTGTTGCCTAGTGCAGAACTGCTCACACGCTGCTGTCTGTGTTTCTGTAGCTGTGCACGGAGCATGATCTGCCTGGCTTTGTCAAATTTAAGATGTTTGATGCCAAACGTAAGTAGACATTTGATTGAACAGATGAAGTCTCGTGAATGTGGTCATCGCCTGCCTTTTAATGTTCAGTCTCTTTTTTCAGCCTCTTCTAAGACCATCTCCGGCTTGTTGGAGTTTGACAGTAAGACAGAGGCTGTGGAGGTTCTTACTGTTCTCAACCACTACCAGATTAGGATTCCCAGTAAGTCCATGAGAAAAACATCCATCACTGCCTACTCTGTCAGTCTCATGCTGGAAACTTCACAAATAATTCCTGAATGTGGAGATGGAAAATACATCTGAAGTAGAAAAAATTATTTTGTAAAAATAATTTTGTGAAATGTTAGTTTAATTCCTTGAGGATGAAAGTCTGCACTGTGGACTTCCTGCTAACCTCTAATTCTGTTAAATAAATAATAAATCCTGTTTTCATGGATGCCTGGATGTTAAACTTAATCGTTACACCTGGTAGAGCAGAACGCTGATCATTTAATTAAAGATGAAAGAATTCAGACAGTTTTCAATGCTCAGTGATGCCACAGTGTTCGTTTGACTTTGGGACCTGAAGTGGACGGAGTTTAGGACCCAGATTACCCCGCGAGGCAGCCGTAATGCGGCTTCGTAGCTACCAAAGTTGTACTAAAATATTTTTGACAGATTTCTGATCGCTGTGTAGCACATAACATCGGTTCGAGGTCAGTAAGCACAACCAGAATTCATACATAAGGCGCACTGTTGATTTTCGAGAAAATTAAAGGATTTTAAGTGCACCTTATAGTGCGGAAAATACGGTACTAACCATGCTTTACATTTTATACTGCACTGTCACATCCTCAAATTAATGTAATTTTATTTACATGGCATCAAATTCTAAACTGTCCTCCAGGACACTTGCCATAGTAAAGTGAAGAGCTAAGTCCTTTTAGCAGCGCATGGCTCTCTTTTAATATGAAGAGCTCTTAGAAATGTTCTCTCTAAGCTGCGCACGTGCGCAATTGCGCACTGCTGGCATGGTGTCTGCGCACAGAAAATCTGCGTTGCGCACAAAAAAAAACTGAATTGAAATTAAAATTAAAACTTTAACAATTCTGTTTTGCAGTGCTTTGCAGTGCACCAGTGTTGTAGCTAGCAAAGCGGCTGATGTGGAGTGAAGCCACGTTAATGACAACGTGTACAACCATTGGAGATGTGAGCAGGACAGACGGAACAACTGACGGACAAAGTGTGGACTTTATACCAGTTTTTAAACTGTGTTGATCGGCCACGTAAAACCAGAGTTGTGATAAAAAACACGCAATGTTTGGTTTTCTTCCTGAATACTGTTGTTGTTTATATTTACTGCAGGAAGAAACGGTAAAAACGGCGTTTTATAAGGAAAACGCTCGAAAGCCTGTGAGCAAAGACAAACCCCACCCCCCTCTGCCTTTCCTATTTGTCCAAAAAAGTGCCATTCGACCAATCAAAAAATTATATGGCAACGTGGCATCTAGTTGTTAAGAAACGGGGGAAGTTTTAGGAGTGACGGCGTGTTTGAGATGTGAGAGATTTGAGACGTTTAGCGCAAATCTTGTGTAGTCAGTGTGTAGTGTAGTCAACAGTTTTGTTGTGTGTGTCAGAACAATGAGGCGACTGCTGAGTGTTACAGGTGTTACAGCCGTGATACATCTGCTGCTGTCAGGCCTGCAGGTCAGGGCCGTGCAGAGAGGTTTAAAGGGGCGGGTGCTCAAAGTTAAAACCAGGCTGAATAACAACAACACACATTCATCAAGAATCTAATATGGGAAGGGCAGGGCTGTGTTGATCTGAGACTGTAGACATTAAAAAGTCCATAGGAGAGATGGTAGCTGATTAAACAAGTGTCATGAGATAATAACAAAATGCAAAGATTGGTGACAGCGCTTGGAACCATAAGGCAACAAAAAACTGTGAGAAATAATTTAGGCTCTGCCTGTGAATCACTCTTTGCTTCTCTTCTTCCTTCCATCCCATCATTTCATATATCACTCTCCACTTGCTGTCTATCTGAGAACAAGGCACAACTTGCTATTGCAATAAACTATAATCTAATTATCCACACCTAACAACTCCAGCACTTAATCTATAATAAAATGATGACAGAAAAATGTTATAGCACTGCCTTTAGTAGCCTCACACAGCTCCTGCTGTTTCCTCCTCATGTCCTTACCAGCCATGTCTGGACAATGTTATATCATGAGTAATATTTTTTTAAATCCATGCTAAATAAAACACACACATGCACACACAAGTGACATTTTAGACCTTCTTCAGAATACTGTATATACTATGGGCATCAGGTGCTGATCCAGAATCCTTACATTATTATTTATTACTAGAGCTACAATAATAAAGCAATGAGGAGGGGGAAGTAATAAATATGAAATAATGTATTTATGATGATTCCATTTGTTTCACTATCCACTCTGTGCAGGGCAAAGCTTATTACATGTTTAAACTGTAGAGATACAATCATTTTACTGCTGTAAAATCCAACTTTTGTCTTATTTAAAATATAAATCTAATATAATCTGCTTCTTAATGTATGTTCTTTAAAATACAGCGTGTGTTTTTTAATATATTATAATTATAATAATGCATAATTATGTGGACATGCATATTAGATCGTTTTTTAGTGAAATATAATCCCTCCAGAAAGGCAGGAAAAGCCCGGAAACTTACTTTAAAACTAAATATGTTCCCTAAAACGGTGACAGAGCTACAGACCCATGACAGCCTTACACAGGTAGCCAGCAGCTTGACCAGCACTACTTGTGCAGTTAATAAAAGGACAGGTAATGTTTGTCGCGCTGTTGCACACACAGCACGCTCGTTTGTTTCAGTTCGTCAGTTGCCACAAGACAGCTTACCAACGTGTACGTAATAAGCTAATACTCCTGGTGTGCTACACACTACAGTGTGCGCTGTACACCTACTTACTGGTTGTGTCGCATCAGTCTGTGTCTCTGAGTTAACTTGTGTTTCTCCTACAGCTCCGGACCGCTAAAAATGCGCGTGCTCTTTGTGAGCTCGTTCCCGGCTCGTAACCAGCGCGTTCTGCCGTCAAGGGCGATCATTGGTTAAATGTGATCATGTGACTGATGCAAGCCAGATCCTTTTATTTAGCAAAACTGTGATTAATAGTTAAATATTATTGTTGAGGGGCACAGACAGGACTCCGCACGCACACACACATTAAAAATTTTTTTTTTTAAAAAGTTGCCTCAACAAAAGGGCACTTTGGGCACCCATCAGGAAAGGGGCGGGTGCTCAAGCCCCTCTAGCCCCCCCCCCCTGCACGTGCCTGCTGCAGGTATAGTCACGTTGTTTCCTTCATCTTCATACAGAAATTAGACCTTTGTCCTCAGACTTGACAATTGGACACACACACACACACACCCACACACATCACACC
The DNA here is from genome assembly GCF_018398535.1 of Haplochromis burtoni. Lineage (NCBI taxonomy): Eukaryota > Metazoa > Chordata > Actinopteri > Cichliformes > Cichlidae > Haplochromis > Haplochromis burtoni. The sequence continues at coordinate 329,595 of NW_024582775.1, forward strand.
CACAACACACACACACACACACACACTACACACACAACACACACAACACTTTTCCATCTATAAATGAAAATACATGGAAGGGAGCCTTATCAAGCCAAACCTGTACCATTCCTTTTGCTCTCACATCTTTATCACAGTTGATATACCAGTCAGGCTGTTATGCTAAGTATGCATTTGTTTGTGTTTCTTTTTTCAGATGGGTCCAACCCATACACACTCAAACTGTGTTTTTCCACCTCATCACATCTATAAAGAGCTACCGAGCTTAAAGAGAGCTGCTGGACCTGCTGATAGCTGACCTCTGACCCAAGGAGGGAGCATGAAAGGCAGACGCGAAGAGGAGTGAGGCAGAGAGAAACCGAGATGAGAATAATAAAGGATGGAAATGGACGGGTATTTATAGAGTGCTTTTCTAGTCTTACTGACCAATCAAAGCACTTTGAGTTTGATGGCCACCAAAGAAGAACGTGGTAATGGACACTCTGAGGAATCCACTCTACATTTAGACGTCTGTAAAGGCAACTGAAGTCACATTTTATGTTTAAAAAAAATGTAAAAAAAAATTAAAAATGGAAACAATTTTAACTTGCTGTCATTTAAGGTTTCTTAGTGTTACATAAACTTGCTGCCCTGTGGGAGCTAAGCTTACAGGCCGAGCTTTCACTGCAGTGCTTGGTCAGCATGAGATGCGTAGCTAATTTATGAGTTTACTATAAAAATAATAACACATGACATCTGGAGGAATCATGTTAGGAATGTCATCAAGGTTTCAATGACTATTTATGTTTATCAGAAACAAAACTTTATTGTTCATGTAAAAAATCAGAACCGCGTCTGGTTTATTTTAGCCTAACCTGAAGAAATGAATCCAATATGTAGACTAACTTGTAGAGAAGAAACACTCTCTGTCATGATATTTGCTGAGAAACTTCAGAGGACGATACACATTTTATACACCTCAAGTGTCCCGAAGCAGCCCACGTCAGAAACCTGTCTAATGACATATTAATAAGCAGCTTGGAATGAGTTTCCATGTCTGGACATGTTAAAAAATGAGATGTTGACATCGACTGAAAACATTTTTCTTACATTTTAAAGTGGATCAAAGTTATTTTCCCCACTTAATGTGAGTTTAAAATGAGTCTACTGACGTTTTCCCCAGAATTCTGTGCATATATCTGTAGATCTTTTAATATATCAGTATTTGAATTACTGTACACAGAAAATTGTAGTGGGTTTTATTAGAGTCAGCTGCAACCTCTTGTGTTTTCTGTATAAATAGAAATCAATTGCGTGCTGTGTCCATTTGAGGTCATTTTAGAATCAAAATGTATGTTATTGTCACAGAGTTGCTGGACTCTCCTTTATTGTAACAGTGAAATAGATGTGAACTGAAAACAGTGCAAATCTACAGTCCAGAGATCAGAATATGAGTTATTCTTGTTTATCTGATTCAGGACTTCTTTGATCTGTAGCAAGCTGAAAACAACATTAGCCACGAGTCTGAGAGGAGGCTTCTGCATGTAACTGCACTCAATGCTTCTTAGATGATTAAACTGGGGATACTGGACACATTGCATCAGCTTGTCAGCATGATCTTTAAATGTCCCTGCTGTTACCTTAAGATAACATGTTTTCAGTTGTAACAGGATGTAAACTACCTGTGTTGATATATATGGAAATGGCAATTTTATTTATGCAGCACACGTGCTAAAACCCGTGTACCTTTACAATGCCTTAAGGCAACGAGAACCACAAAATATAAGTTTAAAAAGCAGAAAAAAGTCAAATAAAAAACACCCGCTGAGTGAAGGCCTGTGTAACTAAAAAGGTGTTGAGTGAGCACAGCTTTGACTGATCTCAGGTCAGCAAGCAGCAGGACGTCAAAAATAGAAAATAGCATCCTTACATCTAATATTGTGATCAAACAGTTAAAAGATGTGAACCTGAAGACCTGAGCTTTAACTTGAAATGCGCTGTGGCTCATTCCAGTATAAAATGCGTTGATGTTGAAAAAAGAATAACAGAAGTACCATTTGTCCAAGCAGAAAAGAAAAACGTAAATGTTGGAATCTGACACTTTTACAAGAGCAGAGGGATCACATCTAACCTGGGAGGAAACATTTCCTGATGGTTGTGGTCTTTTCCAGGATCACATAAGGGCTTACTGTGTGTGCGTCATGTGACATTTCACCCACAGTCACATGATCTCGAGCCATTTTAACACCGGTGGGGGATTTTGGACCTTTGAGTTGGACAGTGCTCTCCTGCATTACGCTACTAACAATGATGAAATCAGATTTGGAGGAATGCTCGTCATCACTTATGCTGGATTTTAGAGATTTGGAGAATAAATATCAGGGAGAGTTTGAATCATTAAGTGTCCCAAACTCGATCTCTTAATTGCATCTTCATCATACAAATATGTGATCTGTTTGCACAACAGTTACTGAGGACAGAAGGAAAAACTCGTAATAAAAAGCATTTTAATTTGTGCAATATTCCGTCTGTTAATCTCAAATCTAAGGTAAAAAAGGTAAAACTGTTTTGGATCAAATACAAATGACAAAGAGCCAAGTGTCTCTGTTTAATCAGACTCACGGATTCTAGAACTGAGGCGTCCTTGTTGTAAATAATATTTGAACATAAGCAATAATAACAGACAAGTTGTTGCTTATGTACTTGCTGTGTAACAGTTGTAAATGGGCACTAAGAGGTTTGTATGTAACGTGCTGTTTCTACAGTGATTTCATTTGTTTTTTGGTTATTTTGGGGTGTTTTTGGACAAATGAGGGCCTTTGAGTTCTTAACCCTCTCAGCACTGAAATAACAGAAATGTTATATTTTTGTTACTAAATATAGTTACATGGGTTACTTGTGTTCAAAATGTTACATTCAGATGATGGAATTCGCTGTTACATACTAACTTTTATCTTTTAGTTCTGCATTTGTTCTTTTGTAAAGTGTGAACGACCCAGTGCAGCAGTAAAATGTAAACCGTGGCAAAAGCCTGAGTGTTAATCACATAACTGATGGTTTGAGACAAGGAAGCAGGTATAAGTTATGATTTTAAGACAGTAAATGTTTGATATTGTTAACAGTTTGTTGTCATTAAAAAAATCCTAAAACAATGTTGTTTTATTTCAAGACATTCTGTGGTCTAAATGATACGTACCTGTTCAAACGGAATAAACCTGTTTTGAGGCTGTAAAGCCGCACACAGAGCTGTGCCCTCACGTCGTTATCAATGTCAGCTGAAAACCTGCGTGATAAGGATCCTCGTTTATTGTTTGCATCAGGATTTTTATACAAACAAAAGAAAGCCCAGGAAGTCTTTGCACATTTTGTTTCCACATTTAGCTGTTTCTGCACAGTCTGTAATGAGCTACAGTTGCAAGCGTAGTTTGAAACCATGGACATAGTTGAATTGAACTGGGAAAAAATGAATTATTCCACTAAACACCCAATGAGAAGGCAACAGTAACAGTTTGTACAATGCTAATATAACAAGTACATGCCTCCATAGAGTACATAATGAATTATATTCAGTATTATAAATGTATCAGCAGTTTTTATGTTAACTCAGTTTTGTCTCACTGTACACACTGTCTTCTTTGAGAAACAGCTGGAACATCCTGCCTCCACCCTTTTCATGAAATCTTTTAAAGATGTTGGTGTGCTTGTATTAACTGAAACATGTCATCGAAACAAGCTGCTCAGTCACTGCCCTCCAGGATGTGATGATGTCACAGCTGTCTTTAAAATTAAAGACAATGTCTACACGTAAGAATAGACACTGGGGGAAGTTGTCCTCATCCACAAGGGTACATCTTTCACCATCTTACAATGCTGTGATTGCAGCCTCTCCCCAACTCTCTGTGATGGTACTCATGGCCATCGATCAGTGGTTTTTGATCACTGGCCATGACAAAGTGCTCTGACTTCTCTAAGAGAGTAGAACAGCACTACATAAGAATTGGTCCATTTATCAAAAGTCTAAATTGCGGACCTTCCCTTTTTATGCTGTTGTGAAACAGTAAAGGTAAAACCTCACTCAAAAGGCTCTTACAGGTTGCTCCAGCCTGAACAACTAACATCCTTGATGCCACTAAATCGAACCTGTTAGCTGTCAAGTGCATAGAGGACAGCTGCTAATAATGGGTGTGACTGAGGTGAAAGTTGGGCAGAGGCCCACCCTGGCAGGCATGCCTTAAGAGGAAGCAGGCTCAAAATCTGGAGGAATCGAGTATCAGCTGAACCAGGCTTTGCATAGCTATTAATACGGTCCATATCAGGGATTAGGGGTGCGTTTAGTCCACTTTGCTTAGGAAGCCTCTGTACCATCAGTAATACTGATGACGTTACTGATAAACACTGCTTGCTGTGTGCAGTGCTGAGACAATGCAGCTACTTTCAGTTCATTTCTGCTACTTTTTACAGCTCCTTTTGTTTACATGACCTCCATAGGACAGGGTTAAAACACATTGTTGTAAACGCGTTGTGTAGCCCAAACAGGGCGCCTGGTTGAAATTCCACATTTGAAGAGAAAAAACATTGAAATAAGCAATTATTTAACACCAAAGCTGCTGAAACTTTACCAACCTCAGTCTGCTACTTACCTGACAGATCAATATCTCAGAGGTTTAACTGACTCGATGCATTTTTTGATTAACAAAAACTTTTAATCAGAAACTGCATGAAAATAAAACACTAATTAAGTCTCTTTATTTCAAGGCATGAGAACATATCCAACTCCAGCTGCATCAAAGTGTTTTAAGTACAATTCTGGGAATGATGATAAACGGCTTTTAAAAGGAGCCTTAAAGAAAATCGACCCTGGGCACTATTTTGTTAACGAGCAGCAGAGTATCTCAGTGAAATATTTCTCTGTAAAAATCCGCACAGTGACACCAAAGTGTGTGAACTAGCTTGTGGCAGTTTTGTTGGCTCAGCTGGAGAGAATCTGGTTTTGCCTGATGAAGTTAAAAGTTGAACACGCTGGAGTCAGTCCAGTCGTAGAAGGGCCATCATAACAAAAGCAAAAAAAACCCCCTCACTCCTGAGACTACAGGGGAGCACCTTACATACAAAACACAAACTGTACAAACAGCAGTTTCAGGTGTTCAGTGGTTGTAAGTGACATGGCTGCAGCTTTGCTGTTCTCAGCCCAGCGTGATCTCCGATGACTCTTTGGCGTCGATCACTCTGAAGACTCCCACTTTCGCCTTCTTCATGCCGTCCTTTTCTTTGTCTGAAAAATGCACAGAAACTGTCACATTTCTTGTCTCACGAGTTAAACTGGTTTTAACAAAAGAGTCGAGTCAGAAGGGCTTTTGTGTCTTGAGCAACACTAAATCCGACTCCTGTGAACTTCACATGTTTTGTGGTTACTGAAAGGACATTGTCGGTGCACTCGTTGTAAAACGAGGCTATGATGGGTTTTTTGGTACTGATGAAATGATGCGTTTCCTCACCCAGCAAGTCGCTGCGATCGAGCAGAATCTCCAGGTCCTTGTCACTGATGACCTTCCCTTTCGAAGCTTTAACCTCCCTGAGTGGGACAAACATTACAGCCAAGATTAGCCTTCAGTTACGGTTCCAAGGCTCGTTCACGGTGCTTTGATTCGGAGGTCAGTGCTTACTTCTCAGTGCCTCGAGCTTTGAGCAGCTCCCGCAGCTCATCCAGATCAATGCAGCTTTTATTTGGCTTCAGCTCTGCCTTCCCACCTTTAAATTTGTCTGTGGAGGAAAGACACCATCAACCACATTTCAAAACATTTCAGCACAATGAACTGAAAACTGGGTGCAAGGTGTGAACAGCTGCAATCCCATCACAGTGAAGACACTCACTCTTGTGGATGACCATCTGCTCCAGCTTCCTCTTGGCAGACGCCCTCTCCAGGATCTTCTGGTCGATGGTGTTGGCTGTGACCAGGCGGTACACCACTACTGGTTTTGTCTGTCCTATGCGGTGACAGCGGTCCTGAGCTTGCAGGTCTGCCTGTGGGTTCTTGAGAGATGACAGAAGCATCAAACATGGACTCAATGAGATATGTACAAGAAACAGCTGCTGTAGATTTGTCATCAGCACCAACCCAGTCGCTGTCAAAGATGATGACGGTGTCAGCAGCTGTCAGATTGATTCCCAGTCCTCCTGCTCGGGTGCTCAACAGGAAGATGAACACCTCTGGATCTTTGGAAAACCTGGCCATCTTTCAGAGACCGAGAACGACAAGAATGACTCAACAATCTACTCGGAGAGGCAGTTTGGGTGCTAAACATCTCTGGAGTTGAGAGAATATTGCACCATCAAGTTAAAAACATGTTTTTCATGCAGGAGGTTGTTACCTTTGCAACATGTTCACAATCTACAACTCACGTTTTCGTCTCTCTCAGCATATGACATGCTGCCGTCCAGGCGGCTGTAGTGGAAGCCCCGCAGATAGCAGTAATCCATGAGAATATCCAGGATAGACGTCATCTGACTGAAAATTAGAACCTAAAGAAAAGGGACCAGTGTGGAGAGAGCAGCACAACATCTGTAAGTGTTTCTCTGAACAAAGGTCACAAACTACTTTGCTGCTATATCTCACACCAGCTCCATAAACTTCCTCTGTTCCTCCTGCTCCATGCTCCACATCCTTTTTCTAATATTATCCGATGTCTCCTTTCTGCACATGTCCAAACCATCTAAAACTCGCTTCTCTAATGTCTTCTCCTAATATATTATTTGGAGAGTTGAAGATGCTAAGCGTTCCACTGGGAGTGAGCAGGATGACAGGGTGAGGCGGAGCTGTTTGGAGACAGAAGCAAGGCTGAGATGTGCAGAGAGAGGATGCCAGAGGAGGAGACGAGGAGGCTCATGGATGTGGTGGAAGAAGATAATGCCGAGGTATGACAGAGGAGAGACAGTGGCAGATGAGCTTCACCTTTCACTGTAAAGGTGAAAATGTTACGCAGTCCAATTCATTTTGTGTGATGTTTTGAGAACGTTTTTTAAATTTAGATTTTGATGCAAAACATTTTCATGTAAAAGTTGTAATTCAGTACGTTCAGTAGTTCAGATTACCACAGACGTCAGCGATCACGGTTCTTGTGCATTTTCTGAACTTTGGAAACCAACTACGCCCGTCAGCCCACATTCACTGCAACAGCTCTTTCCAGAGCTCAGGCATCCTGTAACTGAACCACTTCTGCCACAGGTCGATCTTTGTCACCGTGGCAGAAATTGTGCTCCTGGAGCCAAAACTGTTGCGTCCTTATTTTCACACAGAGCTGGTGCCCCAGTCCTCGTCCAGAGCGTGCCAGCAGCCTTGAAAGGACTGCTCCTGTAATCTTCACTAAATACGTCCGACTCCTGCCTGTGTCCTCAGAGTTACTTTGTGTTTAAACTGCTGACTTTAGCGTTTAATAGGTTCATGAATACGTTGCAGTTTTTTAACAGACATTTCCTGTTTGTAGCACAACCTTCTTCCTTTCACACACTTCTGTCCCAGCTCTGCATCACATGCAGCTCTGCGTTCGTTTCACCTTATGACCTCTTCTCTTCAGCGCTGGCAGCAGCCTGTCCAGTATGAGAAACTTCCCAGAGCTCTGCACCAGCTGCTCATCGATCTGCAGGAAGATTGGGGTGAACATGTTATCCAAGCACGAGCCTTTTCTTCATCGAGCTTATTCTATTTAACTGTAAAACACTGAGTTGAACTGTTAGTGCTTCTAAATGAGCACAGGCAGCGTTACCTTGAACTCCCCTGTGGCGGGGTCGAGGGGGTACTCCACCAGGTACGGGTGGTTACAGCATCTCTTTAACAGCATGAGGATGTTCTGCAGCTTCAGGCTGACCTGAGCATCCAGCGGGCTCTGGACATCCAGCACTGGATGGGAGCTGAAGCAGAGCGGAGGACAAAAGATGTGAGCAAACGTCTGTCAAAGGAGGATTTGTTACCTTGTGGTGGGGATAACAGGCAGATGACTCCAAATGAAACTAAATAACGCTGAACACGGTAACATTGTTTTTCCTCTCCTGTCACAGTAGCTGCTTGGAGGCGGTCTCACCTCGGCTCCAGCTCCTTGCGAACCCTCTCCAGATATTTCTCCAGGTCATATGGAGCGTCTGTATCCGTTTCCTTGTAGTCCACTACCTTCCGGCTGCGCCGCTTCGGCCTGCCGCTGGATGTCAGGGCTACAGGCGCCTCTGTCTAAGTACACCAGGAGAACCAACAACTTTCACCACTCGGTTTTCACCTTAGGATCACACTCAAACCAGAAATGATAAGTCCACCACAGTCTTGTTCTTGGGAAGGTCAAAGCTACACCCAGTGGGCCAGTGTTTTATATTAGACATGGAGGGGTCTATGATGACACACAGGGGTCACAAGGTCATGGTTCTCACAGGGTTTCAGCTGTTAGCTATATTCTGACAAGCAGGCATGTTCGAGTGACTCATTTCCTGGTTTGTTAATGTTTTTTAAGAAAATGACACTAATCAGCAGATACTCAAGCATAATGATATGGAAACGCCACGAGCTGACCTGGACGTGTGCTGTCCAATAATGAGGGTATCACTGCATACCCCAAGCCTAAACCTCTAACACAGGGGTCACAACCTTTAACCCCCAAAGAGCCACTTGGACCCGGCTTCCACGCAAACAAAAACACTGTGAGCCGCCCCTCATATCGCCTTTGGGCTTTTGGAGCCTTGACCTGACTTTTAAAAAGCTCTATGCTGCTAAAAAAATAGATATTTGCAAAATTCTGCATACATATGTATTTTACCTGGTTAATGTGTGTGGTGGGGTGTGGTCTGCAGCGCCGTTGCAGGGGGGATGGACGCACCTGAGCGGCACCCAAAATCACGCCTCAAAGTCTGCGCTCTCCCTGCTGTTGTGTCGGGCTGTGAGCTGCAAAGCTACAGCCGGCTGTGTGCGTACAGCAGCCGTGTGTGAAAAGCGGTCGATAAAGAGATGCTGAAAAGCGCGTTCATGCAAACATCGTCGGGTCTGCCGTGACATGTTTACAACGGGACTTCTGCTCCTGAACCTCTGCGCACAGCGTCTGCAGGTCGGGGCTGTACGAGTCACTTTCATCTTTACAGGACTGTAAGCTGTCGTCTTTGAGGCGCGAGCGTGTTTGTTTTTAACATAGTTCACGGTGGAGAACAGCTGCTGACATAATGTGGATCCGAAGATCCATAACTGGCCTACCTGGGGTTGAAAGTCTCGATAACTGCAGGCGTTTCGGCGGCTACACCGGCTTCCGCCAGTGTGACGCTTATTTTGAGCAACGAAAAATAATGAAATATAATTTTATTTTTATATTTCAATATCACAATAATCTTCCAATGTAGAACTACAAGTTAAAAAAAGAACTAAACACAAATAAAATACACTTCAGCTAAACACTTCTCATTTATTTTACCCAAACCACGCGGAGCCGCACTGTAAGGACCAAAGAGTTGCCGACTCCTGCTCTAACGTGCTCCCAGCTCTGGCTCTTTGTTACCTTTTCCTGGCCCAGCATCTTGGCAATGGTCTTGTTGACTACAGCAGTGTAGAAAGCCTCCTGCTTGGCTGTCAGAGGAGCGTACACAATGATCTCCTTTTTAGGAGGAACCTCCAGCGTCACATCTGACTTCAGCCTCCTCAGCAGGAATGGAGTCAGAATCTGAAACAACAGATAACCTTCAATAACACTTACTTCTGCTTACCTGCAGTGTCTATACACAGACAACTGATAGCTAATGTTTCAAAGATCATTTATAATATCTATATATAATGTAGGGCAGCAATTATTGATCTATATAAATAAACAGATAAGAATTTGTATTGGTGGGAACAACTAAATATTCAAGAGAAAAAACAAAACGGGTCTTTCAAAATAAACTGTTTTAGAAATGTTGTCACAGTTCGTCCACAGCTAAATCCTGAGGTGATCTACAAATATGATGTCAACAGACTGCATCCCACCTATTGGTTAGTCACTTGAGTCATGAGAAGATCTCCTTCTGCTGTGGCTAAAGCAGAAGCAGACTGGGTCAATGACCACATGAAACCATGACAGGCCCAGCCGGTGGTGGGCCGGCCTCGGATGAGGGCATATGGTGATAAATGTCCTGGGGTCCACAACTGACGATGGTGGTAAAAGGCAGATCGTGGCCGTGCTCGACGGACTGAAGAGTTACGCTGTCACGTCAGGTTGAAAACCCTGAATTAGCTCGAGTGCTACCCACTGAAGAGCTGTGCTAACTGTTTCAGGGATTGCAAACTCTATGGCCCAGCTAAGTAATGGATGGATGGATGTAAGATTAAGATTATTGCTTATGCCTTTGAACACCTGGATATGCTTCAGCTTCATGCTACATTTCCTTATTAAAAACTTAAACATCCAGGCAAACCTGCTGCTCGTTAGCAGACAAAACCTTAAATTTAACACTGGACTTAAAGGCACCAAATTTACCTCCAACTTATCACAGGAACCAAATGTTTCTTGGTAGCCAAGTTTAAGCTTTCTTAACTGTGGTTATGTTCTCAGTATCTCTGCAGATGACGTTTAACAGCGTCACAGACGGCCGCGATGATGACTGACCTGGTGCAGCATACTCAGGATGTTCTGCTCACGTTCAGCGACCACCATACTGTCGACCTCACCGAGGGTGTTAATGTCGAACCACGACTCAAAGCTGTGAGGCAAACATGTCAGAGATCAAAGCCGAGCAATCAGAAGCATCGAGCACAGATATCAGCTGTGTCTGGTGTTCATGCAGATACACTGTAACAAATCAGCTTCTATTTTGGTAACACAATAAGTCGCGAACTTCTTTTCTTGAATTTGCTTCCAGACGTTGCTTCATAAGCAGTCTTGAGGAATATTGTGGAATTTTCCTTTAGGCATCAAGTGCTTTTTAAACCATCTCCACTCCGGTCCCTGCACCGGACTCTTTTCAGACTTTACTTTCACTTTGTTACCAGTCTGCTGTTCAGCTTTCTTTAGTGGACACAACACTTTCACACTGACAGGATGATTCCCAAACAGCTCCAAACTTGGCATATATACAATGATGCTCACAACTTTGCCCAGTTTTTGTTAACTGGGATGTTAAACACAGTTATGCCTGTGAAGTCCTGGTTCTCCCCCACAGACACATTTCTGTGCACATCACAGTAGATGATTGGCTGTCATTGAAAGCAGCAAAACAAAGCAGAAAAAGCGTCACCTTTTGAGGTCATCAAAGACCTCCGGCAGGAGGAAGTTAAGCAGGGACCAGAGCTCAGCCAAGTTGTTCTGCAGCGGTGTGCCTGTCAGCAGCAGCTTGTTGTCAGTGGGCAGCATCTTCAGCTCCCGCACCAGCCGACAGTTAAGGTTCTTGATCCTGTGGCCTTCGTCCACTATTAGGTACTTCCACTGGAAGCGCTATTGCAGAACACAGACACAAGCCAAGTTATTATCCAAAACTCCCTCTGCCATTTAAGAAGCAGCAGGGATCGTACCTGTAACAACTTCCTGTCAATCATGGAGATCTCAAAGGAGGTGATGACTACAGGGCACATGCTGAGAGGCCCCTGAGGCCGGCAGATCTGTTTCAGCAGCTCGGTCCTCTCTGCCTGAGAGCCATGGTAAAGCAGCACAGACACCTAGCACAAACAAGACTCAGTGTCAGCTAGTGCCATTCACCGCTGACACCTTTCTAGGTTTTCATTTCTATTCGTAAATCAGACTTTGTGTTTCAGGGTCAGACGCTGAGCAGCTTGCTGTCTGACCTCTGGTGTGAAGCGTTTGAATTCATTGATCCAGTTGGGCAGAGTGGAGAGAGGAGCCACCACCAAGAAGGGGCCTAGCACTTTCTTTTCTATCATCATGGCAATGTGACCGATGCACTGGATGGTCTTTCCCAGGCCCATCTCATCAGCCAGGATCCCGTTGATGCCGTTCTCCCACAACATCTGACAGCAGAGGAACAACACAGACTGATGAGACAGTAAACACTGAGATTTTCAGTCCGTTTTCAAAAGCCCTCGCCTGGATGAGAATAGTGCAGCTAACTGGTGAACTTATGGTTTAGGGAAACTGTGTGACCCATCTGTTCAGACGCTTCATTTCAACCGAACACCGATGCCGTGTGACGCATGTTACTGCAGGTCAACTCTGCATAAGGTTCCTCGTGTCTCTCTTCTGACACGTGTGTAGCAGCCCTTCTTTTGTCAAAACAGATATTTTGTAAATAATTGTTTTTGTCAGAGGAGTGGCCATTAAGGCGGCCACTAAAAATACTGGGGTCAAGGTCATTGAGATGTTTGAGTAGATACGTCTGTGATGAAACGCCGCTTCATTTTGAAGTTTTCATATTCACAAACTTGGGCCCACGTTGCTTGGCAGCCACCCGCCCAGCAGGGTGATGACGCCCATCAGCCTTTTACGACTGAGGGGTAAAACAATCCTTCCTGGTCCTGCGGCATATTGGTGGCACGGACGCGCGCAACTCGTCATCTAGCCGACTAACCGTCGTCATTGTCACGCGTCAGTACCACTCTTCTAATCGTTAACACTTTGATTGATGGGCCTCAGCTGCTGTTTTGGGGCATCTGTGTGTCTGCCTCTGTCAGCTCCAGTCCCTAACTGCTACGTTATTGTGGTCTAGAGCAGCGGTCCCCAACCCCCGGGCCACAGACTGGTCCCAGTCCGTGAGTCGTTCGGTACGGAGCCGCGAGAGTTGAGGCTCAGGTTGGAAATTTATGGTTTGCAAGGTTTTTATCATTTACTCAGTTTCCCTGGGTCTTTTCCCGTGTTGTAGTTATGCGTCTTATTTTGAAAGACATATTTACACGTTACCATAGCAACCAGAGCTGGACGTTACTCTCAATGTTGGTGCATTTCAGGAGGACGCTGCTAATAAAGTTACACAGTGAATTCATTTATTTTTTATTTTATTATTATATTTACAAAACACCAGAGTTTGTGTCTCGTCGTATCGTTTTATTTTGTTGTTTTTATCCGCCACACCTTAAAGGCCGGTCAGTGACATTAAACCGTCCGTGGAGCGAGAAAGGTTGAGCACCGCTGATCTAGGCGCCATTTGTTGTGCCGAGATCACATACAAAAGACAATCTGCTCGCACAATGCCATTTGGTGCATCTCCTCTTACCCTCAGCCACTCGATGCCTTCGATCTGGTACCACCTCATGACGCCTCCAGTGAAGAGCTGTGGTTGCTGAACAGGAACTGGCTGCCCGTTCACCTTCCTATGAGGATGCAGGAGGTGCTTAGCGTTGTCGCGCACCGTCTCTGACAGCCGGTTCTTTATATCTTGGTTGGAATCGCTCATCTTCTCAATATCCTCAGCTTCTAGTTTCTTCTGGGCAGGTGCCGCTTCCTGGAATCAGATATGACATGCATGTGTGTGGCACAGTTGTACACTGGATTCATCATGTGCAAACACTTCTTTTGCTTTTCAACCACGGCGGGGAAAAACAGTCTCCCTACCACTTCTTCCACTTTCGCTTTCTTTGCCTGCGACATAATTTCCTGAAAGAGAAACATGAGAGAAGATGAAGATAAACAGATAAAAGTTAAAGCTGCACACAAACTAAAGTGAGACTTACTTCTTTTGACATCACATCTGCTATTTTATAGTCTTCATCTCTTCTCCTTTTCTTCTTCTCTGCTTTGACAGAAATACAGTCACGTCATTAGGACCGTAGATACTCACCAACCACTTCATTAGGTACACATGTTCAACTGCTTGTAAACCACACATCTCATCTGCCAGTCGCACAGCAGCACCTCAGTGCATTTAGACAATGTGGTGACGTATGTGACTTTGAATGTGGAACGGCTAAATAATGCAGATCTCCTGGGATTTTACCTCACAACCATCTCAAGGGTTAAAAAGACAGGTAAGAAAAAAAACACCTGCTACCCTAAAGCTAAAGACCAGACCAGCATGTCAAACCTTGAAGCAGCAGCAAAGAACACACTTCTTGCCCACCAAAAACAGGAAACTCAGACTACAATTTGCATGGGCTCACCAAACACCAACACAAGATGGAAAAGCATTGCTTGGTCTGCTAAGTCTCAATATCTGCTGCCACATTTGAATGGCAGGGTTGGCATAGAGATACATGAAGGCCCCATCCTCACTTCTACTAACGGTTTAGGTTGGTTGTGGTGACGTAGCAAAGGCGGGGCCATCTTCTTGACACATCCCTCTGTCCCCACTCATTTAAAATGCCCAGCCTGAGTATTGTGGATGACCACATCCACGCCTTTATGTACACAGTGTACCCACAGTGTGATTAAACTGAGATGCCACATGACAGAAGTTCACTGCACTCAGATCGTCACCAATCTTTGGGTTGAGGGGGACCGAGAGAGCTGCATCGTGGATACGCAGCCATCAAAGCTGCAAACTGTGTGATGGCCAGTATGTATGTTTCCTGTGCCTCATATGACAGAAAGCAAAACGGGTCCCAGTACTAGCAAGGTGTACCTAATAAAGTGTCCACAGAGTGTAAATGCTACTAAACAACTGACATTTGAGCTCCATACTGTAAGTTGAAATATTAGCATACTGGCCCACCTTTGACAGCTTCTGGACCACTGGCATTTTGCATCTAGAAGGAAACAAACTGCCGTGAGTACGGCTGAAAACATGACTGTAACTGTGAATGATGTCAGTAAATCTATCACCTTCTTGGCCTTCTTCTCAAGTTTCTCCTTCCCGAGTCTCTCCTGAGATGGTCATTAGCAGAGCAGAAGTGACGTGTTAGCCTTGAGTGGACAGGTGCAAACAGCCTGTACGTCCACATTTTACACCATACCTCATTCTGTTGTTGCTCCATCTTTGTCAGCAGGAACTTAGAATAGATGTTGCTCTTCTGAAGCAAATGCTGGAGCCTCTTGAACCGCATGTCATGCGAGTCCCTCTCCCAAGACTCCCTGGCCTTATGGGAAAAGTTGAAAGCAATTACATTAACATGAGTGGGCTCGAAAGCATCCAGAACATCAGTGATGTAGAAACATTTCAATTGTAGCTCATCATCACATGAACCGGTGAGCTACAGACACACATCTATACGCCTTTTACTCCCTAAAATCTGTACCAGCCACACAAAAAACCAACTAAAACTAATGATGAGTTTAATAATGAGAAGCTTTTAATGTCAAAATACAACTCCCACCTTGAGAAATTAAACAACATACCTTCTTCATCATCTCCTCCTCTTTCCTCTCGCCTTGCTCCATTAGCTTCTTCTCTTCTTCCTCCATTTCCTTAGTAATCACCACTTCAGCTGTCATACTCTCAGACTTCACACTCTCATCTTAAAAACAACCACAACATTGACACCACCTGAACACGACTATGCGCACAGCATCTTTTCAGTAACACAAGTTACTATAAGGTAATTAGCATTTACTAGTTAATGAGCATGTGACACGGAGCCCTGTTCCTAATGAACTGACCACATCTCATCAGTGTCATCTGAGATTTAAGCAGCAGGACAGTAAAACACATCCTTCATTAAACCAGCGTCTATCTCAACTTCCTTTGCAACATCAAAAACGGATCTCACCTGCAGTAGCACCAGTTTCAATGGCTGTGCCCAGCGGCTCCTCAGACTCGTCAGGTTTGGGGCAGTGAGGGGAGACACTTCGAGTTTCTTCTTTTAGGCTATCAGCAGAACAATGAAATCTACTCAGTAAAACTTTTCCTGCCATCTTTACAGAGGTGAGTAAACGCCATTTAGACCTTTCCTAGGCCCTGTAACCCAGGTGAAATGATACATTTGATTTGAAGGGATGAAGTACAACATGAGCATTTCAATACTCTGCATATAACATACTAAGCTCACAAAAGTGAATGTAGATACTTGACCATACAGGGTGCAGTTTCAGACGGTTTCAATCTAAAACTTCATAATCAGTGAACATCTGTGACTCAGAATACTGCAAATCATTGTTAGTCCTTCTGGTTAATTAATGGTGATAAAGAAAGGAACAGAAAAAGAATGCATTTATTGTCTGGGTGGGAGTTGGGCACACGGTGACCTTGGTAAACGGGCATTGAAGCTTTACAGAGAAAAAAAGGATACCTTATCGGAAATTGTAATTATTATGTTAGGAATGGGGAGACTCAGGGCTGCAGTATTATAGCGGCTACCCTGCCGCCGTTGCGTTCACCTGTACAGGTGTTTGAGCCAAGTTATTACAGTGCACTTGTGCTCCACGTGTCGCGCACCCCTCCAGTTTTGTTACTGGCGCGTTGCGCCGCAGCTGGATTTAAGTCACGAGTGTACAATCGTGTCGGTTTTAATGATACTCCAGCACAGGAGCTCAGAGACATACACTTATACAGAAGCACATGTTGGCGCAGGTGAAAACTTTAGTGTTTGTGAGAAAAAAAAACACTGGACAAAGTCTTGTCTTCCGGTCTTGTATTCTCCTGAAAAACGCTGAGTGGCGACACCTAGCGACGGGTATCGTTCAGGGCAATACTGCAGCGGCTTCCTGCACCGTAAATACAAGTTTCTGTGAAACATGGTTGCTGCGGTGAGCGAAGCGATCATTACACTTACCAGCTCATTGTTGTTGGCAGCGAAGCAGACAGTCCAACTAATGCGGGTTGTTCCAGCTGTCTATGAAGCTTTTCAAAGCGTTTCGTTTCTGCTCAAAACAGCGGAGCCTCGTCAATTATACAAGCAAGTTATCCAAACAGTCATACAACTCACTCTACCCAGCAGACTGCTTGTATTTATGATAGCTGTGCTATGTCGTAGTAGTATGTCCGAAAATGTTCCTTTCTCTAAAACGTGAAAAAACATTCAACGAAAAGAGTTTGACGTTAGTACTCTGCAGCCCGAATGACGCGTTGTTGTTAAGCAGAGAGAAGTGTGAAATGTGCTTCCGACAACAGCCCTTCAAACAAAAAGTGCGTCCGTGAAAAAGCTAAGTTGAGGTTACGATTGTATTTTATTTTGAAGGCAAATTCATGTAGTTTCCGCCATTTGTCTCTACAGTCCTGAAGCTAAGATTTTTATAATGGGCGGGGCTTTCCAATTTCGCGCCATTTCGGAGGAAACCACTTGTGAAACGGGGTGGTGTGTGATTTAGGGTAAGAGACAATAACATTTGGGTTGAAATATAATTGAAACGTAGCAACAAAAAGTAGAATTAATTAATTAATTAATTAACAAATAATTAACAGGTTGTCTGTTTTATACATTATAGAATATCGTATGTATAGACAAAACTATTTTAAGAGGATGGTGACCCCTCTGAGTGGAAAGATGTGTTATAACGGATGTGATTTTTTCCCGCGAATGTAAGGCATTATTGTGCAGTGAGCAAATGACAAAAAAAAAACTAAACGTGGAACTAAACGGTCGCTTGTTTGCTGGCAACAGCTGTTTTTTATTAATACTTTTAATCCCTCAGACTCAGGATTAAATAGAAGCCTTCAGCAGTAATGTTGGGAAACATTTTCTGCAGAATAACTATTTACAGTGTTGGGGAGTAACGGAATACATGTACCGCCGTTACGTATTTAAAATACAAAATATGAGTAACTGTATTCCGTTACAGTTA
>NW_024582775.1:359942-405643 GCF_018398535.1 Haplochromis burtoni
TTACAGAATACATTTTGGGGCATGTATTCTGTATTCTGTAATGGAATACATTTTAAAAGTAACCTTCCCAACACTATTTATTTTGGATACAACCTGTCCATCATACATTGTGTTATGTGTAGTGAAGTATCTTCATGGTGTTTTAGCTATTCTTTTGCAAATGGAATGGTTTGCAAAAATATCCTCCACAACCTGTTGAAGCCGCTATGATTGCCTGACATCCAGAACCAGGTCTCCCTACGCCTGGTTCTGCTGGAGGTTTCTTCCTTTTAAAAGGGATTTTTTCCACTTCCCTAGGAAAAGCACTTGCTCATGGGGTTGTCTGATTGTAAGGTTAGGAACCTTACAATATAAACCACATTGAGGCAACCATAACTGTGACTTGTCACTATATAAATAAAATTGAATTTAAAAATGGAATAGTTGTATGAAACAAGTGACTTCAAGAATCAGGATTGGCCCGCCTTTAGTTGGTGTGTGTCATACATTAGCAGCCGGTTCATTTATATCTTGATATGATTTATACTCACTGCAATGCAAATAGTTACAATATTGAACAACTCTCAACTGTTTGTATGACCTTGTATGATCTTTATATTAATGGTTATTAGCATGAAAGTTATGTCTCTGACTAATTTATGCTGCAGACTTGAGACAAGTGACACAACCATGTAATATATAATCATTATTGATGAGTTCGATGTAAAACAGCAGTCACAAGAAAATATTCAGCTACCCCAGGCTGTGTTGTTGTGGAGCCATACTGAAGTGGACAGTATGTTTAACATTCACACAAAATCGCAGCAGACAACAGTTCCTGGATGAACACTGCAACTAAATCCCAAACATTATTCACTTCACCAATCAGTGGTGGCTGCAAATATAAGCGTTTTAATTAAAACATGTTTAGCCATTACATACCTGGTTACACTGCTCCTGTGTAAGTAAGCAGTTGATAAATTAACTTCTGTCCTTGAAGGTCTGACAGTTTGTGACTAGAGGCTTTACTCTGCACTGCTGCAGGATTTAGACATCAACTAAACCTTTACAGAAATCAGCACATTCAATTCTGAGAATTTAGGGAACCATTTTTAGTTGTTTTTATCTCCTACTACTATAATTATTCTTTTCTCATTTTCTTGTTTGTAACCTTGGTTACTTTTGTTCATTTGTCTTCCATTTATCTTATTCTTTCATCTGCATTTTATTTTGTTCATTCCCATTGTGCTTTTGAAATCCAGCTATTTCCCTCTCCATGTAAACTACCAGTCAAAAGTTGCAGATACATACTGATGAGATCAGCTATATGAAGCAAGATACATGGAATTCTGGATCAAAGAAAAAATATTGGTAAATAACTAAATAAATGGATAGAAATATGTTTCATATTTTAGATTCCTCAAAGCAGCCACACTTTGCTTTGTTGACAAGGCTGCAAACCCTCGGCCTTCTCTCAGTGAGCTTCATGATGTCGTCACCTGACATGGTCACCTCACAGGTGTGCCTGTCAGCGTTCACTTGTGGAGTTTCTTGCCTTCTTAATGGAGTTGGGACCATCAGTTGTGTTGTGCAGGGCAGGTTGGTAAATAGTTGACAGCCCTATTTGACAGATCCAATCGGCTAATAAAGAGAAACAACAGCCCATCATGACTTTAAGAACTGAAGGTCAGTCAGTCCTAAAAATGGCTAAAACTCTGACTGTGTGCAGTGCAGTCACAATACCATCAAACACTACAACAAAACAGGCTCACATGAGGACCGTCCCAGAGTCCCCTCTGCTGCTGAGGATACATTCATCCGAGTCACCAGCCTCAGAAATCGCAAGTTAACAGCTCCTCAGGTTAGAGCCCAGATAGATGCCACACAGAGCTCCAGTAGCAGACACATCTCACCATCAACTGTTCAGAGACTGTGTGAATCAGGCCTTTATGGTCAAATAGCTGCAGAGAAACCACGACTAAGGAAAAGCAACAAGCAGAAGAGATTTGTTTGGGCCAAGAAACACAAGCAACGGACATTAGACCAGTGGACATCTGTGCTTTGGTCCGATGAGTCTGGCCTCCAGTCGCCTGACCCAAGTTTGGGGTGAGATGGACCATAGAGTGAAGGCAAAAGGACCAACAAGTGCTCAGCATCTCAGGGAACTCCTTCCTGTTGGAAAACCATTTCAGGTGACGACCTCGTGAAACTCATTGAGAGAATGCCAAGAGTGCACAAAGGAGTAATCAAAGCAAAGGGCAAATATTTTAACGAATCTAAAATATAAAACATGTTTTGAGTTAGTTCAGTTTTCTGTTTACAAAATTCCATCTGTGTTCATTCATAGTTTTCACGCCATCAATGAGAACATACAATGTAAAGAGTCATGAAAATAAAGAAAAAACATTCATTGAGAAAGTGTGTCCAACGCTTTGACTGAGAGTGTATATTATCTTGGATTTCCCCTCCCGTTTGCAGATCAGAAAGGCCTCAGTGTTCTTTTCTTTGCTGAGTATTTAAAATGACATGTTTTAGGGCACAAATGCTTTGGCTTACCCGACGTTAACCGATGCTCCATGGGTTCAGGCTACAGGTCATTTCCGTACAGCAAGTGGAATTTCTTAAGCTTTATGTGCATCCAGCGACACACACAATGACCATTGTGTTGTGACTTCTTCTTAGCCAGAGTTTGCTTCAAACTGAATCCAGTCGCCTTTATTATGAAAGGAACATTGTACTTTATATATGCAACTCAGTATTCAGTATTGTGGTTACACCCAGAAATTTGCAGACCCTGTGTATCTGGCAGCAGATATGCCATAAACCTTAAATAAGTAGGCACGTTTTTTTTGTTTGTTTTTACATCTTACTAAAACTCCCAGACACATCCTCCCATTTCATACAGTCCAGTAATACAATATTTATTTTCAATTTAAGTGTTACATTTTGAGCAACCAACTTACAGTTGTCTTCAGCCACAAATGTAATGCAGAGAAAGTGAAACTGTTTCAATAATGGTTGGAACAAAACAGAACCAAATCTGATTTTACAGATATATACATAATGTTTATGTACATATACTGTTACACTAGACTAAAGCTGCTTAACAGTTGAGACACTGTTGTGCAAAGGTTTGTGAGAAAACCTGGACAAAAAACAAAACAAAACAAGAAACACGCTTGTATCGCAACAGACAGATTATGTAAAAGACTGCAAAATCATCACTGAAGGAAGAGAGAAAGAAAAGGTCGGTACAAACAGAAACCTTAATCATGTATCAACTTTGCTGTAGGAATGCAGAGAAAAAGACACGTCCACCCACACTGCTGTCATGAACTTGTATTCAGGTGACCAAATAAGAGAGAGGAGTCTCACAGCTCTGAAAGGGGGAATGATGGGGATCTTTAGAATTTGTTGTCAATAACTAGACAGTATGACAACAATGATGCACTTTTTGTTTTTTGGTAGTGTGGCTACATTATATACAGTACAAATACAGGCAACTTCATCTTGTTCTCACATACCAATTTTTTTTCTCTTGGGGAGGGGGTTAAACAAAGTGGTTCCTTTCTCAGCAGCATCCACCTGATGAAGTCTTGACAGTAGTGCCTGGAGTCAGCTTGACATTGGGCTTCTCCCCTCCTCCGGCTGTGGCCCCAGGGCCCATCCTCTTCTTGATTTCAGCAGCCATGGTCATGAAGGCCTGCTCCACATTTGTGGCATTCTTTGCGCTGGTTTCCAAAAAGGGGATTCCCAAAGAGTCTGCAAATTCCTGGATACAACAGAGGGACAGAGTCAGAGTCACTTACCTAAGAAAGTAGTGTGTGTGTGTCATATATACATATATGCATATCACATACATACACACATCTGCTCTGCCTGTCAGGTGTCAAGCCCACTTTATGCAATGACTGATCATGTGTCTGAAGGTAAGAAGGTTCGCCTGTTATCTATGTGCACCATTAATGTAAACTATGACCCCAGGGCTTTAACCCGGTTTCAGTGAAACCCTTATAAGTCACTTATTCATTTGGGATTTTGTTTATGCAGCTGAAAGCACCCAAACCACTTGGCTAAGGTTCATGGAGACACTTACATTCAAGGGCTCTCTGAAGTGCATTTCGCATTAGAGCCTTACCTTAATGGTAATCCATCTTAAATAAGAAGTCATTCAATGAATGTCCTGCATGTTACACTAACCTCAAGATGGTTTTGGGAAGCTATGTGAGGAAACTTTACCTTTGCTGTTGTGTAGTCCACCACTTTCTTTGTCGTCAGGTCACACTTGTTCCCGACCAGTAGCTTGTTGACATTTTCACTGGCGTAGCGGTCAATCTCCTGGAGCCATTGTTTGACATTATTGAAGGACTCCTGGGACAAGAAACCGATAAACCTGAGCAGTGAGGTTTGAACTTTGGACATTAGACAGAAGATAGAGATCTATTCACAGGCGACGCTCTGTGATAGACACGATTTCAACTTAGCCAGTCATCAAATGTGTATCAAAGAGGAATGCTTTCTCGTTTCTCTGAGGACAGCATGGCTACACTGTATACTCTGATCAACGCCATCTTTAATGACTCTCAGCTCATGAAATGGAAACACGGTGGTTGGCTTATTTCTTTGGACCTCAGGAACCCAGAAACAAGCCAGTCAGATTGTGTTTTGTCATTTAGACAGTAGATGATTAAACGTTATAGTTTATTCTAAACAAATTATCAGTGCTGAAAATGGATGTATTACGTGTGTGAATTATGTGTCGTTTGACTGACCTGATCTGTAACATCATACACTACGATGATACCATGAGCACCTCTGTAGTAGCTGGACGTGATTGTACGAAACCTTTCCTGTCCCGCTGTATCCCACTGTGAAAGGATAAAGATTATCCGGTTGATAGCTGACTTTGCATGAACACAGACAAAGAGAACACACAAAATAACAATACAATTATCTCTACACTGAAAAATTCACTGGACAACAATTTCTAATAGCAACAAAAATACAAGAAGACAAGCATCCTGAGTTGTTAGGTCATCCACTCGTCATGTGGTTTGTAATTAAAGTTGCCATGTTCTTGTGAGTATCCATGCACAAAATGAAATTAAAAATAGTGTGTTTGTTCTAGAGCCTAATATAGATTTTCCACTGTTGTTGTCAGTAATCTAAAAAAAAAAGAAAAAAAAAAGTACTGGGCAGCAGCTTGGAAACAAGACGTACCAGTAAGTTAGACTAATGAATGCACCGTCGTTCATACGATAAGAAAATATTAGGAAATCAACACAGTTATGGCAGACTAATCTCTTCATGTTTCTGGGTGCACAAATTTCCAAACACAGACATGAACATGAACTGAAAGATGGTGACTGACAGACATGAACATAAGACAGCTTCGTGTAGCAGGAGAGTACTTACAATCTGAAGTTTAATGGTCTTTCCATCTAATTCTATAGTTCGTATTTTGAAATCCACACCAATAGTGCTTATGTAACTTTCTGTGTATGTGTCATCCTGCAAAAAGAAACAAAGGTAATTAGATGATCCATACATCTTGCTCACTTTGTGCTTCAGGATACACACATATATACACACCCATCTAACTCTAGGACATAGTAGCCAAGGCAGGGCTGCTCAATTATGGCATAAATCATCACTTGTTACTTGAGACAATATTAGGATCACAATTAACAAACAAGACTTTTGTAGTAGGACAGAGGAAGCTCTGGTGTCCCAGTTTTAGACTGGGACATAAACACAGCCTACATTTGAGGATCTGTGCAAAGTTGGCAGTGTGAAATTTATCTCAAAACCTTACACAGGCATGTGATGCGATCTGTGCGTATCAGGCGATTGCTGCACACAGACTGAAGGTTTTGTAGTGAGAGAAATGTTACATGTAGTCTTTGACATTTGCATGCGTGGAGGGATTTCTGATTTCTGAATCTGAAGTTACTTAATTGTGCATAAACAGGTTGGATGTACGCATTTGTAAAAACGTTTTATATGTGGTCACAACGCTCTGTGTTTGTGTACAAATTGGAACACTCATTTGTGAGTCCTCAAAGGTTACATACAAATCAGTGTACACATGTGTAATCTTAGTTTATGTTTGTGGCTCATTTAGTGTGTGTTTGTAACACTTCTAAGGTAAATGTCTCCCCATAAGAAAAGGTTGCTAAATTTATCAACTAAAACCAGAGTTATGATCAAAATGAATTCATCACATTCACTTTTTCATTTCCTTTTTTCATTTTTAGAAACGCTGGAAGCCAAAAATCTTAACCTTGAGTAATGATTGCTCTACCCAAAAAATGGAGCACGTTACAATGAATGTTACAAACAAGACAGTTGTTTTTATTTTTAAATAAATGCTTTGAAGAAACTGCAATAAGTTAATAAAACTACTATTGTGCAGAATGATTTAAGATTATCCAAGTGAAAACATTTTCAAAGGACTGCATGAAACCAATACTGTGACACTGACACAGTTTAAGTCAAATGGACTTAAAGAAACACCCTTTATTTGCTTTTGGGGCAAAACTTACTGCGAATCGAAGAAGAAGGCAGGACTTTCCAACACCAGAGTCACCAATCAGGAGTAGCTTGAATAAATAGTCACTGTAAGGGAAGGGCACAAATAAAACCTCTAGTTTGAAGATATTATTCATGCTGCCATAGTAAGGAAACGCACAAGAACCATTCAGGATATCATGCTTCTTATTCATAAGGTTGCTCTGACCAATACTCAGTCTTAGTTCCATCTAAACATCTTCTTAGATGAAAGGTTACATTTTATGAGCAAAGGGAAACAAACAAACAAACAAACAAACAATCAAACAAACATGACAAGCATCCCTGCTGAACTCTCCCAGGTTTACAGAAGTAAGCGTGCTAACGCCTCTTCTCCATTAGTACCAACTCAGCTCGACTTGATTTTAGGGTTTTCTGTTAGGTGCTAGGTTTTAGTTTCTACTCGACTGGGGTTCAAAGGGAACCAAGTCAACTTGAAAATGTGATGCCGACAGACTGTGTGCCACCGACTGGCCGATCACTGGTGTCATTCAATGAAACCACGTGTGGCGGGGCGTGGTTTGCAATGCTGCTGCAGGTGCAATGGATGCACCTGCGTGGCATCTGCAATCATGCCTCAGCCGGCTTAAAAGTCTTGAGGTAACGTTGTTGTTATGTTGAGCTGGCAGCGGGAGAGCTGTGTGTGTTTAGCAACCGTAACCGTGGGTTAATAAAGATGGTCAAAACGCCACTGGGTCCGTCATGCGTGTTTACACCACCATTTCTGAAACCCGGCAATGAGAGACATGGCGGCACAAAAAGCCATACACCAAGCATCAGGTATATCATTGCGTCAACATCCTCTACTGTGTTGTGTTATTGCCACATACAAATTACGTCATGGGGCTGCCTTGCTTTAACAACCCCACACACACTGAGACGGTGTTTATTTTTAATGGTAAATGAGTGAAGCAAAGTAGTGTAGCGTTGAGTAGGTAGTGGAAGAAGTACATGTAACAGTGTGACTTAACACATGAAACCAACTCTCAGGATCAACAAATGCACTGGTTGTTAGACAGCTCTTTCTACTTTACCTGGGCTCTCAGAGTGCAACGTTCCTCATTCACAGAAGCACTTTTTTCTATGCAAGTGCTCTCACACACATTCACACTTGGACAGATACATTGAAAAGCAACTTGGGCTTAGTGTCTTGGCGCAGCCAGTCATCGAACCACCCTGTGTGAAGTTAACTGTGGAGAGTGGGTAACAGACTCTCCATTTTCATTCGCCAAACACCCTGCTGAGGCACATGACAAACTACATACTATGGGTAGAGAATTCAACCCCTATCAACCAAATGAATCATCTTAAAAATGCAACAAAGGCAGGTTTGAAAGCAAACTTTAAACAGGAGGCTTCAGTCTTTTTTTGTTTCATCCATTTTAACAGAGACTCTCCAGTACCCTTCCAGTTCAATTCAATTTATACAGCACCAAATCACAACAAAGTTCCTCAAGGTGTTTTATATTAGCAGGGTAAAGAGTCTCAATAACACAGAAGAAACCATCACAACCAGACAACCCCCTATGAGTAAGCACTTGACGACAGCGGGAAGGAAAATTGTCCTTTTAACAGGAAGAAACCTCCAGCAGGATCAGGGAGGGGTGGGGCCATCTGTCAAGAGTGATTGGAGGAGAGGGCAGGAAGCCACTGGAAAAAGACATTCAAAAAGGATCTATGTCTTATGTATCTATATATATATGATATTGATAATATCAAGTCAGGCATTCCTTTTGTCACACAATAAATGTACTTTATATTATTTTCAATCTGTGGATTATTGATAAAACACTTACATTCAGTGGAACATAAAATTTAGCAAAGTTATTAACAATTAATAATTTACCAGTGAATAAAATCAATAATAGCCACAGTCAGTCTTTTCATTTTTCATGAACAGCAAAGCATAAATGCAGAACTTTATTCTCTCAGTATCTCAGTCAGTGTTATCCTGCTTTTGAGGACTCTCTCAGTTCTTTACTTTCTCACTGTAATAAATTCCAATCATTCCCTCTTCGGTAAGCCTGTGACTATGAACAATGGTGGTTCCTGTGAAAGGCTAACTGCACTGCTCAACACAACTCTGGCAGCAAACTGACCAGAAAAAAGAATATGAAAAACTTTGGGGTTCAAACTATTAACTCCCATTACAATCAGTCTCCTTGCTTAAAAGAGTCAAACTGTGTAATTTAGACCTTCCTAAAGTACTTGCTTGACATTTTAACCAGAAAGTCTGTATTCATGCATAGAATTCCAAGTTTCCTCGATTCTTTTCATTTTTAAACTGATGAGTTGACCCAAATATCTAGCCTATACCAAGAAAGTGAATCACAAGATTAAGGACTCAACTGAAGTGTACACAGTTATTACTTAACTGTCACTTTGAAAACTATACTTTTAAAATATTTAATAGGAGCTCTGTGTAACAGCTTATTAGAAAGAGGAAAATATCAACAATCAGCCCATGTGAACATTTACAAATGAAAAATATAAGACTGATCCAAAGCTTAAGGAACTAATACTCAAAACTGCAGCGTGGAAGTCTGTCCTGCATCATGTGACCAACACATGACTGGGACTGTGAAAGGAGCGTTAAAGCACAACCAGGCTATAAGACTGAAAACTGACTCATAGACAGCAAAGACCAAAACCAACAATTTGCACGTAAACAGTGGGTCCATTCTGCCACAGCACCTGCTGTATACAATAACCAGATCAGCAACAGGTCATGTATGCTAAGGTAAATTATTTAGGGACCCGTAATGACAAGTTGATGAATTTAGCAAAAATACGGGTGATGGCTCAATAATATAATTTTAACCAGATTAAAGAAGCTGTTAAGCATAACAAAAGCGGTTACTTTTTCCCTTCCTGCATCTGAAACACCGGGAACCAACACCAGAGTCTCTAGGGTGCTGGCCTAACAGCTGGCTAGCACTGTGACAACCTATACGACACCACTGCTTCACGTGAACATAGAGTGTTAAGAGTACAGTATCGGCCTGGACATTTCGGCTAGGGTCAGCTGATGTTCCTAGCTAACCTAGCTCAACTGCTAGGTTACAACTCAACATCAAGTTATTTGCCAACGCCAACTTACTTGTTAGCGCAGAGCTAGTCTTAGCTAGCTGACCAAAATGTAACACAACTTTATGTTTACGTGTAAGTATGATACTTACTATTCTGGATTCATTGTTGACTCGTTGAATAGTATATCTCTTCAAGTGAATGTCCCCTTTATTTCTGTCTACAGATAAACAGCGTTCGTTACGACTAGCTTACTCTGGTTTCCAAACCAAAACCGGTTAGCTGTTCCTCAGTAAAAATCCAAAATGGCTGCAACGTCCACCAGGAAGCAGCTAACATTAGCCAACTGTGTCAGCCGAGTCAGGGGTAACACAAATTACGAAACCCGCTTTCACGAATAAAACAGACCTATATTTCGTTTTACAGCGGTAACGCTAAGGTGAACAAACAGGTGATATGGGCAGACGTCTGGCTAACCGGCCTTTTCTCTCCCTCCAGCTGAGTATGTGTCGTTACCGCAACAGCGAACTGTCAAGCTCCGTAGGAGGGATTACATCATTTAGTGAAACGTGGCAAAGAGGAGTCAACCTGTGCACCGTGTCAAACTACAAATGATACACAACTTCCGGGAAAACACTTCAGTATAAACCATAAACCTGGATGTTGAACTATTTGTTTATTTACGAAGAACTTATAATATTTTATGGAGTCAGTGGACAGTGACCGGTCATGAATGCTGCACTCCAGCAGCTTCGCACTCTGCACCAACCAGTGCTACATGCCTTGTTTTGGTTTGCCATTGTGTTGTCGATATTATCAGATTATTCTGTTATGTACAATGAAAGCAAAGAATAAAACAATCTATATAAGTTTATTTATAACGTTATGATTCTCTCTTCCGGTCACATACCGATTTATTGTATCAAACTTGACAATAAACTCGACTGTACGTTTCTTTCTGCTGTTACGTCCCAGACAGCACATTTATTTGATTGTTTCTAGCAGACAAACGCAGCAGTGCTATTATTGTAAATAAAATACAAGTTCTATATTAGAAGTTAATAAACAATGACAGAAAGAAGACTTCCTTTATTCCAGAAACTTCTGTCCTCCTGAGTTCATGAGTGTGTCACGAGTCATGGCTGTGTCATCACTCCGCGCTGAGGAAATACATGTGATTAAAAACACTGGTGATCATGTCACCACATGCAGTTCGGCTACAAGAGTCACTTATTTAAGTTACAAACGTTTTTTCCACGAGCAGTAAGTAAATACTGTGTTTTGCTTGATCTTTAAGACCAATCGCTGCCGAAAGTATCCACATCAGCTGTTTCAGTTCTCTAAGGAAATGAGCATCAGCGCGTCCTTTATTTCTTCTTTTATCATAGGATACAGTGAGCTATCCTTGATGAAAGGGGAGGAGAAAACGCAGTCCCATAGTTCATTGCGGCGCACAACTCGTCATAATGAACAAAGTGGCGCAGATGATGTAAATATTCATTGTAACTGCGTTTTCTATTTAACGTCATGACCTGTTGATACGTTATAAGATCTGTTAAACGCACAGCTGAACCCTGACCATCACACTACTGGAGTAAAAACTGGTTGTTGAATTGAAAGATTATGGTCTATGAACTGGTAACACTGGTTTTGTATAATCAGTTTTCATTACAGCTGAGCTTTGCTGTATTGCAGTCTTCAGGATTCATTTGTACTTTGGTACAGGTCAGTTAGGATAAGTAATAAATGGAAGGAAATTTGACCTCAGTCATAGAAATCCAAAACAGTATCGCAGTAAGTTATCACATAAAATGGAAAAAGCAGTCACAGTTAACATTTACATTTAATTGACCCACGACAGCTGTGCTCAGACTGATGACCTGTCCACGGGGTACCTCATCTCTCAGCCTATGCTAGCTGGGTAGGCTCCAGCCCCCCGTGACTCTCATAAGGATAAGTGGAAGAGGATGGATGATCGGCACCATTTTGTTTATTATGTTGATTGTTTTCATTTCTCTTTTCATAAATGCTAGTCTGACGCTAAAGGAGTCAATAAAGGAAGCACTGGTGCTCCTTTCATTAGTAATTGGAGAACTGGAATAGCTCTATTTATGGTCCCCAGGCAGATGGTCACTGGTCATGGCAGATGAACGTCCCTCCCTGAGCCTGGTTCTTCCAGGGAGGTTTTCAAGTGTGTGTGTGTGTGTGGGGGGGGGTCCCATGTTGTGGTTTTCACCATTTTCTTTGTATTATGTCTATGTATTACCTGTATAAAGTGCATTGAGTCACCTTTTGTTGTGATTTGGAGCTATATAAACGAAGTCTCTGTCAGTACTCTTGCTGCAGCAACTGAAGGCTTTTCAGGGAGTTTTTAGTCCAGCCAAAAAGTAATATATACATTAATTAATTTCTCATCATCACTCTGAGACAGGACATTTCTCATTTTAGAGATGTTGCACAAATGGAAGAAAGCAGTCTTACATATTTGTTTAATATGTGCGTTGAAGGACATGTCCTGGTCAAAAATGACTCCAAGGTTCCTCACAGCATTACTGGAGGCCAAGGTAATGCCATCCAGAGTAAGAATCTGCTTAGATACCATATTTCTAAGCTTTTCAGGGCCGCGTACAATAACCTCAGTTTGATCTGAATTAAGAAGCAGAAAGTTAGAGGTCCTCCCAAAAGGCCATTCCTTTACAGCTTTAAGACATTCCTGCAGTTCGATTAATTGGTGTGTGTTATCTGGCTTCAAGATGGATAATGTTGGGTATCATTTGCATAGCAGTGAAAATGAGTCAGAGAGATAAGATGACTCCACCATCAGCATCAGTAAGAAGATCACTTTTCACCTTCACTAAAGCTGAACGGACGGCAGTCGGTGAGCTGGTCCTGACTGTTGTCTGTGCTTATGCGTTTGTGACAGTTCAGAGTACACGACCTCATTGGAATCCTTCGTGGTACTTTAGAGCACTCCACATGGGGACTCTGTTGTCTTAGTGGGAGACTTCAATGCTCATAATGGCAACGACAGTAAAACCTGGAGGGCCAATGAGGTGAATGACCTGGCAGATCTAAACCAGAGTGGTGTTCTGTTCCTGGACTTCAGTGCAAACAGCATTGTCTCATCAGATCTGTGGCCACCTTGATGCTTTGGAGGAAGTAATTGCCAAAGTTAACTATCAATTGGAGAAAAACAGTCTAAATAAATATCAGTGGTATTGAAAGTCGCTCTACATAATGTTACATCTATGAAATTGTTATTTTTTCTCTAATGGTTAAAATTTTATTTGTGAAGGAGTTATTAAAGTCATTACTAGTTAACGTTAAAGGGATGGTTGGCTCAACAGAGCTCTGACTGTTTGTCAGCCTGGCTACAGTGCTGAAGAGAAACCTGGGGTTGTTCTTATTTTCTTCAATCAGTGAGGAGTAGTACGATGTTCTGGCTTTGCTGAGGGCTATAAAGCAACAAATTATTTCTCCAGGCTAAATGATGATGAAATTAGCAAGACACCATTTCCTCTCCAGCCTACGAGTCATCTGCTTTAAGGTGTGTGTTTGAGAGCTGCATCATGGAGTACAGTACTTTTGAT
Organism: Haplochromis burtoni; assembly: GCF_018398535.1. Taxonomy (NCBI): domain Eukaryota; kingdom Metazoa; phylum Chordata; class Actinopteri; order Cichliformes; family Cichlidae; genus Haplochromis; species Haplochromis burtoni. The sequence goes on from NW_024582775.1 coordinate 373,109, forward strand.
GTGAGGCTTTTTCAGAGGAGCTACAGTATCCAGAGTCGCAGTGAAGGAGTTCAATTATTAATAAGATAAGCAACTTCTGTGGGAGTGGAGTTCAGGTATCTGCTCTGCACTGTGTTGGGATCTAAAGAAGATAACAGTGGAGGAATTGTTTTTCACAAAGGCCGTTCATAAGACTGATATTAATTTATGCATTTTTATTTCTGTCAAATCATGTTTTGTGAATTGCTTTTGCTATTGTACCCAACCTTTACACATAAGAGCAACTTTTGACACATTAAAAGCCATGACAGTTAAACATGTAAGCTGGTCACTACTACACTGGTAACTGTCAGTCTGAGTGACATCAGCAACTCTCTCAAGGAACTGATAGTGTCTAAATATATGCAAATGAGAAAAGTGATGAATAAATATGAAATATAGTTTCTGCTTTGTTATGTAGAGGCCAGGACACGTGATCATGTGTATAAGGGGTGCAATACATGCTCGCATATTTAGCAGTACTGGTTTGTGAATCATGTGTACAGAGTGAGAGGATAAGGCTGCAATGCTGCCAGTTTTGTATTTCTTTCTTTTTTATTACCAGGAAATGCTGTGCAGAGCCAAATCACCAATCATTTCAACAATATTCACACGTGCTCTGTGTGTATTGAAACTTGGATTTATCTGATTTTTCTGTGCTCTGGTGTTTTCTTGTTGTCTGAAAAATAAAAACATTTCCAGAAGCCACTGAGCGACAGGGAATGTAGAACTTTATCTTTTGTATATGACAGCTTTGTACTAAGCTCTAAATATGTGATCACAAGCAACAAACAGATAATAACAGACTTTTAAAACCAGGGTGTGTGAATGCTGATTGATCTTTTTATTTATGTATTTATTTTTAATCCTACGGGAACACAGGTTGTGCTGTACCAGCAAAAGATATTTTACAGGATCATCATTAATAGATCGAACGCGTGACATATGATCACAATTTGTCAGCTTTTCTGATGATTTGGGAGTACCCGAAGAGCCTGTGGATTTAGGTAGATGATCATTTCTCAGACTTCTGATCGAAGCTTTGTGCCTGTCTCCAATGTTTGAGGATAAACTTGATAGTACTGGTATATATTGATTTCAAGTTGATATCAGGTGCTGCACTTTAAACAATCATTTGTCAATATCACTTTTGTATGATCAGTTCTTGTCAAGCATCTCGTATGGACGCAGTGTCACACTTTCACTACTTCGAGCCATGAGGGAGAACAGGCAGAGTAAGCCCTGCACACTCTTCTCTTGCTTTGTTGATGGCCCAGATTCAGATTTAAAAAATTTGGAAAAATTAAAAAGGTACAACTGATTTCCCAGTTGGTGAATATGTTATGTTATTACGACCATCTCATTCCACTCACATGAATTAGGGCCTACATTTTTTGTGTGTTTTCTATTTGCAGGTTAAAGAGTGTAAATTCTTTGAAGATCTGATCGCAGCAGCTGGCTGCCTGGAAGACAAGAATCTGCTTGTACAGTACATGACATTGTTGTGTTCCAATGCACAAAGAGAGAGTATGTGTTTACTTATTTATTATTGTTCAATAAGTGACTCAAACGCAGGCAGATTGCCTTGTTTTCTGGGTTTTTGGTGGGACATTTCTTTGTGTATAGCTAGACCATAACAGGTGACCACATGACATGAAAAATACAGGTTTGGGATATGCACTTGAATAATGTGAATAATCTAAGCTAAATGTTTGTGATTACTTTATCTCCTTTGATCCATTCATTTTTATTTAAAAGACAAACTTTTAAAAAAGTATATGCACCAATAAAAACACTTGTTTCCATACTTCATATTGGACCTGCCTGTGCTGTGATTGGACGCTGTGTTTTTGTATTGACCTTTCAGCAAATGTTCAGATGCTCCAGGTGTTTTTACCTGTCAGATCAATTATTTTTCTACAAGTGTACAAATGTTCTCAAGGTGAATGGTAGGAGGTAAAACTAATGACAATGAATTTAAATGTAAAGATTCACTAACAGTGATATTATTCTGACAGTAACACGACCTGGAAGTTCGAGCTTTTAGTAATAACATGTTCAATAAAGTTTTTCATTAACTATAACTGTATAAAACTCATGAACCGGATGTAAATCGGGCAGCACGGTGGCACGGTGGTTAGCACTGTTGCCGCACAGCAAGAAGGTCCTGAGTTCAATTCCAACATCAGGCCGGGGTCTTTCTGTGTGGAGTTTGCATGTTCTCCCCGTGTTTGCGTGGGTTCTCTCCGGGTACTCCGGCTTCCTCCCACTGTCCAAAGACATGCAGCTTGTGGGGATAGGTTAATTGGATAATCCAAATTGTCACTAGGTGTGAGTGTGAATGGTTGTCTGTCCCTGTGTGTTGGCCCTGCGACAGACTGGCGACCTGTCCAGGGTGTACCCCGCCTCTCGCCCTATGACAGCTGGGATAGGCTCCAGCGCCCCCCGCGACCCTGAAAAGGATAAGCGGAAGCGAATGGATGGATGTAAATCTATCTGCGGACCTTTTTTAAAAATAAATAAAATTGTTTGGTAGAGATGTGGCATATGTGCATGGCTCATATAAAACTCTCACACATTGGCACACATGAAAAGACAAGAAATTCTAGTATTCTAACCATGACTCAGCACTCCAATCTGGCTTTGTTTTACAGGAAAATTGATACAAATTTGCCATTTCACTCTATTTTTGTATTTCTAACACTGACCTTACTTTTACACCTATGCATACGTCTTCATTGTGCCACAGTCTTGTAGTGAGGTGATGACAGTAACGTCTCCTGAGCACCTCCTATTTTTCACTAGTTCTAAGATTAAACTAAGCACGTTCCCAATAATGCTGTAAATGAGTGGTTTTTATGCGTAAAAAAAACAAGGAACAACCAAACCCAAGCCTTTTTTTTCAGTGAATATGCACATTGGTTAATTTTTTTCCTTGTTTTTGGCTTTTATTTCCTGCTTTAATATTGTTTATCTGAGTTACTGACTGCATTACAGCTTTCGTGCAATTCTCACAGCATTACACTTAATGCAGTTCTCAAATCACACTTTTATTACTTTACTCACACGTTTACTGTGCACTTCTCACTTGAATCTGACAACTCATCAGAGCAGTTTGCACTTTTGTGAAGCATAACTCTGGGTCACTGAGGTTCCTGAATACTTAACAGCATTGTATTCACGTTTTCAATCATGACTTCAAACCTTTTTCAAATATGTTTGAAAGAACAAACACAGTAACACACTTTCAGCAGTTTATTGCAACAAATAGAAACACAAACTTTCATTTTTGTGTCAAAGCTGTTCATCCAAATTTCCAATTTGTCAGGTGAACTGAACTTCAGGTAAGAAGTTATGACCTGCAGTCCATCTGGGTCAGATATGAACCAAGTTTAGGTGGAGTTTATTTTCGTTGTGCTGACTTTTCCGTACTGCGTACCAGCTAGCATGACGGAGTTTCTATACAGCTGGGTGGGTGCTATGATACTGATGTTGAACTTTATTTTGTTCATAAGGTTAATTATTATGATGCAAACCATCCCCTAAAAAACGTAATCGTCTCGTATTCAGAGAAAATATTTTGCGTTTCGTATTGAGCGGAAAAGTTTGTCCCGGACTTCAGCTACAATGAAAAAGACACAAAGCTGAGTTATTCTGTGTCTTTGCTGCACAGCTGTCTCTTCTTCTCTCATTCTCCCCCCTCCCTCTCCTGTTTCTACTTCAATCATGAAACTGATCAGTGATCAGCTGATCAGCTTTTCTCTCTTGTTTGTTTATCGCTCACTTTGTGCCAGAAAGAGGAAACCAGCGGATGTCGCGCTAAACAACAGCAGCACGTTTAAGCTTGATCAGCTGTTAGAATTTATTTAATATTAATTTCTAGTATCAGCTGATGTTTGCTGGAGACACAGCTGTAAAACTGCAGGTCATGATGTCTGTTTGGATATGTGGTGAGAGGGAAACATGAAGATGAAACCAGGAGATGTCCTTACAGAATCATCAGAGCTGAACAGGTGATGGAGAAACAGGTTTACCTTTTAGGTGACATGGATGAGTTGAAGTTATGAACTGTTTCTGAGAGACAAATAACACCAGGATCCTTTTTTATGTAGCTGACAGCTGGTAACTGTGCAGGGGCGGGTCTAGCAAAGTGTTGCCAGGGGCCAGGTAGGGCATTAACAGGGAGAGGGGGGCACAAGGAAATACTTTCTTATTCTCATTTAAAATGTGGACGTTAGCTAGAAAGTGCTTCGATGATGTGTTCATTTACACACACGGTCCAATTAAAAAGTGCTTAGACTCACATGTTAAAATGAGTGTTTACAGCCTACTACAAAAATAATTAGGGCCTTTGCAATTTTTAAAAATAATTCATCTATTTGAAAAAAGTTGTCTATAAAGTTAAGAACACTTAGGACTTCTCCACCTTTTGTATTTTCATGGAACTGTGTGACCAAAAACCTCACTTGCTGTGTGGTACAGACCATCCAGGCACTTTGTGCTTCTGGTGAGTGAAACTCGTATTTTATCAGTGCTGAAAACAGACGTTTGTCTGTGCATTGCAGCTGCACAGTTCATGATTAACCATCATGATAGGAGTCAAGGGCTCATGTTTTAATTTGTCCTGTTTTATGTTCCTGCCCTGGAGTAATTGAAACATTATCTTTTGGAGTAAAAAGCTTCTGTGTTCATTGTGGGCCATGATATATGTGCTGCACACTATGTGTCTCTGTTTGCCTCACAATAGTTTATCTAGTCGCTGCACTAATGTAGTGTTTGATTTACTTTGGTGTCTGGAAATCAGATTACAGAGATCCTTTTTGAAAAGAAATGGTTAACAGAATTTGACTTCTGTGAATGTCTTGGAAAAGACAAATGTGATATTAAGTATAGGCAGAAAAACAGTGCGATATTAAGACTAAGAAAAGAACAATTTTGTGTTTTGGTGGCTCGGTGCTGGTCCTGAAGGCTTATGTGAAAAATGAACTGGTGTTTTTTGTGAATAGTAAATGAGAGCCTTGCATCAAAGGCAGAGTTCTTAGACAGAAATAACACCAAATATTTATATTTGGGATGCAGACGTGCCATGAGGTCTGGTCAGCTGTTGTTGGGTCTGTTAAGTTGACTCTTGGACCACTACAGGACACTTTGTGCTCTGCTGGACAGGACTGGCTTGATTGGGCTGACCCAGGCTGTCTATAGCAGACAGGATGGAGGAGAAGAAGTGTTCATTGTGGGCCTGCAGCATTTCTGACTGACTCTCAATCAGGAGCAGGGTGTCTTTTAAAACTGTAAAAGAGAAGAGAGGAAGAACAGTCAGACTCAGTGAGAAAACAAGTATTTAGTTTCCGTATTTCTTAGTGAGCATGCTGTAACAGACTGACATGGAGAGGTGCTGTTGATGCAGCTGAGGAGTAGCTGTCCCGTATTCAGAACGCAGGAGGCCAGCGGCTGATGGCTGCTAAGTTCTCTCTGAAAGCTCTGACAACAAAAGAGCCGAGTGAGTGGACCAGAAAACGCATGAAGTGATGAACGATGCAGTTTTTAATGTCTGTGAAGGTTCTCAGTTTTTACTGTTCAAAGTTCACATTAGACTTAACCTTAGATATAAACTATGACCTACAGATATCTGGGTGGTGCTGACAGGATTCATTTATTCAACTAAATCTAAGCATGAACTACCTCATTTCTTATCCAACAGATTTCTCTGTTTTAAAATGGATCAATGGAGCTGGCGTGACAGCCCACAGCTGGCGTGACAGCCCACAGCTAGACCTAGAGCACCATTCTGTGGAAAATTAAAAATCTCTAACCTGCCTTCCATAAGCTCCATTATTAATCATAATAACTGCTTTACAAGCCTTAACATAAACACCTTTCTGACAGCCTGGTGGGAATTAAAAAAACTAAAACTAAATCTAAAAATCTAAACTAACATGCATTTGGAGCAGTCCAGATGCCAGCGAGAAAAAGAGCAGCTGAATTTTGAGCTAACTGCAGTTTATGGAGAGATTTGTGTTAGACCATGGAGAAGAATTACAGTAATCTAAACGAGATGTGACGAGAGCATTGACAGGTATGGCAGTGCTGTTTGGAGTAAGTGAAGGATGACGGCGGTTAGTGTTACTAAAATGAAAATAAGAAGACTGAATGATGTGATTTATATGGGCTGTGAAGGATGACACCCAGACTCTTAACCTGAGTTATCAATGGATGGTGAAAAACTGTCAGAACTTTAGTTATGAGTAAGTAAAACCTTGATTTCACTTAATCAGAAATAGATGTGGGTTTGGAAGAGAAGTAGAGCTGGGCATCATCTGTGGAGCAGTGAAACTGGATGTTATATTTCTTGAAAATATTACCTAGAGGTAGGAGAAATAATAAAAACCAAAGGCCCCAGGAGAGAGCCTTGGGGTACACCAGAGTTAACTGGTGTAGACAGTGAAAAGATCATTTGAGGCGTTTCTGTACTATGAAATGAATGAAGCCAGATTCAAATTGTTCATACAAGTTATTTCCAGGGGGGCGTCTATGAACCTGTGTAGCCACTCCTTTTTTTTTTTTTTACCTAAAACCTTCGATTAGTTCAGAAAGCTCTCAATGCTCCCCCCAGCAAGCTACCGGCTTCAGTGTCTATAACCCAGTGTGAGCTCTCAGGTCATCAGGTGCAGATGTTTTAAGTCTTCCCATGATGATCTAAGTGTGCTGCAGGTGCTTTCAGTTACTGTAGTCCTGTTCTTTGGCACAAGCTTCCTGCTGAGCTGAGGTGTGCATTTCAAAAACAGACTCAAACCATTGTGTTCTCACAGTAGCTGTCTGTGTGTGTGCACATTTGTAAACTTACACCTTTTCTTGTCTTCATTGTAAACATATATAGGTTTTTATGTTTGCTGTTGGGAACGTGGATTTTGAATGTGATGAAATGTGCCATTTAAACAAACTTGCTATCGCCACTGAACTGCTTAATTCATCAAACAAAGGATTTCTCTGTATTACAAATCAATTAACAATTAACATGCACACTGATAAAACTTTCAGTAGTGCTGCTTTAGCCTGTGTGAAACCGACACGGTAACGTTTTTCAGGGCAGGACTGTGTGTTTGCTGCCAGTGTAACAACTCGAGAGGCTCAGCCTTCACCTGGTAGTCAGCCAGAGATGACTTCCCACGATCCATGTCCACAGTGGGTTCAGTCAGCAGCTCCATCTTCTCTGACATGGCATTCAGCTGCTGGATGAGCAGCTCCAGGTGAGAACAGAAGACCTGGAACATACAGTACAGGGAGTGCAGAATTATTAGGCAAATGAGTATTTTGTCCACATCATCCTCTTCATGCATGTTGTCTACTCCAAGCTGTATAGGCTCGAAAGCCTACTACCAATTAAGCATATTAGGTGATGTGCATCTCTGTAATGAGAAGGGGTGTGGTCTAATGACATCAACACCCTATATCAGGTGTGCATAATTATTAGGCAACGTCCTTTCCTTTGGCAAAATGGGTCAAAAGAAGGACTTGACAGGCTCAGAAAAGTCAAAAATAGTGAGATATCTTGCAGAGGGATGCAGCAGTCTCAAAATTGCAAAGCTTCTGAAGCGTGATCATCGAACAATCAAGCGTTTCATTCAAAATAGTCAACAGGGTCGCAAGAAGCGTGTGGAAAAACCAAGGCGCAAAATAACTGCCCATGAACTGAGAAAAGTCAAGCGTGCAGCTGCCAAGATGCCACTTGCCACCAGTTTGGCCATATTTCAGAGCTGCAACATCACTGGAGTGCCCAAAAGCACAAGGTGTGCAATACTCAGAGACATGGCCAAGGTAAGAAAGGCTGAAAGACGACCACCACTGAACAAGACACACAAGCTGAAACGTCAAGACTGGGCCAAGAAATATCTCAAGACTGGTTTTTCTAAGGTTTTATGGACTGATGAAATGAGAGTGAGTCTTGATGGGCCAGATGGATGGGCCCGTGGCTGGATTGGTAAAGGGCAGAGAGCTCCAGTCCACTCAGACGCCAGCAAGGTGGAGGTGGAGTACTGGTTTGGGCTGGTATCATCAAAGATGAGCTTGTGGGGCCTTTTCGGGTTGAGGATGGAGTCAAGCTCAACTCCCAGTCCTACTGCCAGTTTCTGGAAGACACCTTCTTCAAGCAGTGGTACAGGAAGAAGTCTGCATCCTTCAAGAAAAACATGATTTTCATGCAGGACAATGCTCCATCACACGCGTCCAAGTACTCCACAGCGTGGCTGGCAAGAAAGGGTATAAAAGAAGAAAAACTAATGACATGGCCTCCTTGTTCACCTGATCTGAACCCCATTGAGAACCTGTGGTCCATCATCAAATGTGAGATTTACAAGGAGGGAAAACAGTACACCTCTCTGAACAGTGTCTGGGAGGCTGTGGTTGCTGCTGCACGCAATGTTGATGGTGAACAGATCAAAACACTGACAGAATCCATGGATGGCAGGCTTTTGAGTGTCCTTGCAAAGAAAGGTGGCTATATTGGTCGCTGATTTGTTTTTGTTTTGTTTTTGAATGTCAGAAATGTATATTTGTGAATGTGGAGATGTTATATTGGTTTCACTGGTAAAAAGAAATAATTGAAATGGGTATATATTTGTTTTTTGTTAAGTTAAAATCATCTACTGTGGCAAACGGGTGCAAGCCTTTGACCACAAACTGAGTCTACTGCTCGGTGACATTCGTTATCCTGGCCTGAAAGGAGACGCTACCGGTAGACTGCAGCGAGAGCTGCCAGCATCTGAGCCAGACTCTGTCTCGTCATCATCATTGCACAGTAATGGCAGGTTTGTAATAAGGCAGATCGCGCTAACATAATATGCACTGTTAGTTGATTATTTACCTGCCGCATTAACGGGAGAGGACGTGCAAACGTTACCGCTGCTGCTGGGTTGAGATTCACGAGTCCGGAGCGGAATTAAAAACACGACATTCATTTAAGGTCATCGCGTGTTTTGTGAGCAAATGCTTTTGCATATCCGTAGTGTTTCCTCCCTTAAATGAAACATCTACTTTGAAAGTATTGCAAGTTGCCCTGTTGTCATCCGTTCTTGTAAAGTGTAACCAAACTTTTGAGCGTTTGAGCCGCCGTGTTTCCTGCCAGGTAAATGACGCTCCGCAACGTGGTGACGTCATTCGGGGCGACTGGAATCGATAAGAGAATCGTTTGCAAAAACGGCAAACACTTCCAAGGAACTGAAACAGTGGGAACCGGTTCTCAACAAGAACCGGGTTTTGATACCCATCCCTACCCAGAACAGCTGCAAAGAGACTAGTGAGGGACTTAAAGAGTGGAGGAGAGCTAGGAGACATAACTTAAACATAAAAACAGACTGAATTACTAGAACTTTAAGTCAAGGTTATAAAAAACTTCAAACAAAAGAGCAACCATTATAACTTAATACTGTTGAGTTCTAAGGATGTCAGCAGTTCAGCTGATATTTGTTCACCTATTATAAAGCTAAGTTATCATAACTAACTGCCTGACGATGTATACAACATAAACAGGAGAACAAACCAGCTGCTCTCCACTGAACGATTCATGATGTACTCTGAGTGGCAGGGGAGCAACATGAGGACACTGTGACGGTAAATATGTCGCAAATGTAAGAAAAACATCTGAACTTTTTAAATTTTCTGTTTAGTTTTTGTGTGTGTGTTTTAAACACAGTAACGGCTTCAGCCTTGTTATTGTTTGGCGGCCCTGGTCCTTTTGCTCGAGCCACTATGATGTGTTGACGCATATGAATGACTTTGAGTTTGCTTGTGCTGCAGTTAAAGTGAAGCTTAGAGGATAAAATGACACAGCTTTTTAATAAGAAGGCTGAAGACCAGACTGTTGACCCTGGGGCTTTGGGTTTTGGCACTGATGCCCGTGATAGGTTCACTTTTCCAGTCAAGGCTTAGTGGACCTTTCACTATTAAAAGCACTTTATTAGACAGGGACTACTTGATGCAAACACCAGAGAAGAGGAATAATCAGTGGTGTCATGTAAACCTCTTAAAGCGCCATAATACTGCTACTTCTCTTCCTGAACTAAGCAGTGATAGCCACTCCATACAAAATCCTACACTGGCTTCATTAGTGACATCTGCCATAGCAGGAGTTTAATCTGTTGATGACTTTCAGTCTGAAAAATTAGTCACAGATCCAACTGCGTCCCTACCTTGATGTGTTGCATCAGAGAGTCACTGTGCTCCTGGCCCTCCAAGCTCTCCTTTGGATTATCAATCAGGCTGAGCCCACACAGCCGGTCCACCAGAGTCTCGGCCTTCTTGAGACTAGGGCGACCCAAGCCACCGTCAGCATGCCCTACGTAAACCGCTGCTGACGGAGAGAGAATAGTTTTTGTTTGTATTTTCCTTAAGATCAGAAATCTCAAAATCACACACCTGCAAACCCTGACAATTAATCCGAACTCTTTTGGATAAAGAGATGGAAATATATCCATTGCAGTGAAGGTGATTTGATTCTTTAACTGTGTACAGGGCTACAATCTAAACATCCTTACAAATATTTATTACAAATACCTGTTGGAGGAGCATTTTTGTGCTCTGTGCTCCACTTTTTAAAGTCATTTCTGTCTTGTTTGTCCTCCTGGAGCTCCTTGACTTTAGTCCTTTCCTCTTGTTTTCCTGACAAGCTGATAGAAGAGGGCCAGGAGGTGGTGCATGTTTCCAGAGAGTCCCAGTTAGCTGTGACAGGCCAGCTCAGCTGAGCTGTCATCTCCCTCACCTGCACACAGGGACCACAGTGATGATGTGATGCGTTTTGCTACTTTAGCAAGAATTGCTAAAGGAATGCACAGTAAAAATACAACGTTGTGAACATGATTAGCAATGATGTAAAGCAGCGGTTCCCAACCCCCGGGCCTCGGACCGGTCCGTGAGTCGTTTGGTACCGGGCCGCGAGAGTTGAGGCTCAGGTGTGAAATGTCTGGTTTTCAGGGTTTTTATCGGTTTTCAGCGTTATTTTGTTATCGTTTTTATCGTTTACTCGGTTTTCCTGGGTCTTTTCACGTGTGTTATGAATAAATCTTCTTTTTTTCGGTACTGGTACTAGTTTTATTTTGTTGTATTTATCCGTGACACCTTAAAGGCCGGTCCGTGAAAATATTGTCGGGCATGAACCGGTCCGTGGCGCGAAAAAGGTTGGAGACCGCTGATGTAAATGGTTCTGCTTGCACAATCACCAGAGTGGTAAAGTCAGCGTACATATAGTACTGACCTGTCTGGACAGGAGCTGCAGCTCCTCCACCCGGTCTGGAAGAGGCCAGAATTCCTCATCCAGGTCCCCGTGCACACACCTGGACTGTCGAAGTACACTTTCAGAGCGTATGAAAGCAGAAAAGGCAGATGTGGATCGCATATGGTGCTGATAATTGAGACCATCATTAACAAAAGGATTTCTTTCCCCTCCATCCTCACTGCAGTCCAGACAGTCCGAGGACAAAGAGAGCAGGGATAGTGGTTCACCTGAAGAGCTAGTGATAAACTGCAGGTCAGGTGACATATAATTCGAGCTGAGAGCGATTCTTTCACTGCTCTGTCCTTTTGCACCGGTTGAAATGTCCAACCCTGGCAGGCTGGTGGAACTACATAGGTGGCCCATTGCAATTCCTGAGTCCTGCAGGTTGAGGTTTGTCTGAAGGCTGTCATCCTGAAGGCTCTTGGAGCTGTCCCATTCACTGTCTACCTGTCTTGGTCTTAGTGGGTAGGTGTAATCCAGCAGTTCCTGGTACTCCTTGTTTGGGTCCCATGCTGTGCAGTGCCTGTTTGGAGATGGGGGCAGAGTTTCAGGGATTGCACAGGCCCAGTAGTCTGCCTGATAGGGAGACTTGGGAATCTCTTTTGAGTTTACTCCAAAAGAACACCGTTTTCTTTCTCTCCAACTTCTCTCCCTCCGGCTCTCTATCACACGCTGAGCTTGGCTTCGTTTGTTTGAACAGGGGCTGTACGTAGGATAAAGGACCGTGGAGGTCAGTCTGGGCTTCGGGGGAAGGTCAAGTCCACAGACTTTAAAGTTAGACCTTGAGAGGCTCTGCTGAGCCAATCTGTTTCCAGGGAAAGATGTTCCAAATGTAGCGGAGTCCTCATGGTGCAGCTCTGAAACACCCAAGGGTGAGCCCAGGTCTTCTTCAGAGCTAGAGGGAAGTGATATTTCAATGGGAGACAGGCTAAGTCTCTGTGGGATGAGCTCCTCTCTTGGTTTGGGCAAGAATTTAATATTATGATGTTCACTTCTGTCCTGTTGTTTCTCCTGCAAGAAAAATACTGTAGCATTATAAACCTTATTGTTGCATCAGAGTAAAAGCTTCTGGCATTTAGTCGTTTACATCAGCTTAGACATTTAAGCTACAAAGTGATGAAGAGAATAATAGAAAGTGACAAGGATGGCATACATTCTTAAGTGAGCAGTCATTTATGGATAAATGAGGAGGTTAAAGCCCTGAAATACTGTACATTTACATTTCAAGTTAAACAACAACATACCACAAAGATCATTTTGTATCATACATTTATACAACTGCCTGGAGCTTAATTTCTAACCCAATGATTTACTGTCTATAGCTTTAAAGGAAACTGGAGTAGCTGCTGATGACACAGACACACAGGATCAGCTTCTCTACTGGTTATAAATCCCTTCTTGAAGTTTCCACACATCATGCTTGTCCCCAAAGCTCTGCCTGTGGGTATATAGAGCTAACGTTAACTCAAAGCTGACTAGCTAATTAGCCCTGCTAGGGAACTACAGAGTTCAGAGAGTAATTCACTGGGCTTTCAGTTCTGTAAGGGTGGGAGACGATTATACTGTAAGTACACCTAAGTTATACTTTTGTTGTGCTGGACCCATGTAGAGCCTGTGGCCTAGCCTTCGTGCTTTGGAGTTCTGACACCCAAACACGAGCTGACGGTTAGTCTCTTTGAGGTAAGACATTCCAGCTGATTTAAGGGATAGCAGCTGAAAAATAAAGCAGAAATCCATAATAGGAAGTGACGATACTGAACAAGCCAATCGCAGTCATTGCACTGATGCAATGCGCAGATTCATTTGTTTCAGCAGAGCATGTTGGGATTAACCAGCACATGTGCTTCGGTTCCTTGCCACTGCTTCATCTTAGCTGCATGCCAACGGATTAGTTATGTTTTTCACAGAACATTTTTTATGGACTTTGAAGTGTGGGAGGCGGAGATGTTACAAGGTCTAGAAGCAAGTGACACCACATATTTTACACCTCACAGTTTATAAAATTCTTATAACACTATATAAATGCGTTTTCATGATATGGGACCTTTGACAAAAGCCAAGTCGTTCTGTGTCTGCTGTATTGTTCCATCTAAAAGGACAAAGATTTTACTTGGAGGTCTTCCTTCTCCATGTTCCTTACCTTTTCCATGAGCCTCTGTGGACGTGTCTTCTTTAAGATGGACACATGCTCTTCTACAGAAAACAGAGGCTTCCTAGTGAGATATTGCCTGCCTGTCAGATACTTGGAGGTTGCTGCCATGGTAACACCTTTGTATGGCTCTTCTTTGTCCCCCTTTTCTATCTTGACTCTTTCAGTGACTTCTGGAGTTGAGCATCTCTTGCTCTGTAGCTCTCTGCAATTTAATTTCCAGCGCTGGCGGCATCCCTTCACTTCCATTGCACAAAAAGAGACTTGCCTCAGCCCTGAAATAACACAAGAAAGAAGCAAAGTACATGAGAAAATATAGAAAGAATTATCCAACGTCTGGTAAAACTAGAGTTATTGTCCTTTCTTATCCAACAGATGTGCTGGCTAGGAAGAGTTTTCCTCTTCTAGGATACAGGATGTCATTTATTCAGCAGATTATGAAGCAAATAATTTGTTGCTGAAAATTTGCAGAACATAGAGCCATAAAAAAAAACTAAAGTTCCAATAGTGCAAGGTTCTGCTCAACTTTTCTTCTGAAATCATGCACAAAAGTCCTCTGATAACTTTAGTCCAAACAACTGATATTTTGTTAATATGTATTGCTGTTGTCGGTTTATGAATGTACAACATGAAGTCACCATAAACAGACACTTAAACTGTTGCTTTTGATATTTGGAATTTTCTTTACTCATCTTGAAGCCAATCCCAGCCACCGTGGGGCGAGAGGCAGGGTACACCCTGGACAGGTCGCCAACCCGACACAAATAGACCGACAACCATTCACACTCACATTCTCCAGTTACCCTAACCCCACTGACTGCATGTCTTGGGACTTGTGGGAGGAAGCTGGAGCACAAACATGGGGAGAACCACTCCACACGGAAAGGCCCCAGTCGGGTGGTGGGATGGAACTTGGGGCCTTCTTGCTGTGAAGCAACAGTGCTAATCACCGCGCCACTGTGCTGCCCCAAATGATTAATATTAATAATAATCGATGTCCCTACCCTCACCTATGATCACGAGCTCTGAGTACTGAGCGAAAGAAAGAGAGCGCTAATATAAGTGGCAGAAATGAGCGTCCTCCAAAGGGTGGCTGGCCTCTGCCTCAGAGATGGGCTGAGGAGCTCTGGGAGGGAGGGGCAGAATAGAGCCGCTACTCCCTACATTAAAAGGAGCCAGTTGAGGTGGTTCCAGCATCTAACAAGGGTGAGTGAGCAGGCCCAGGTGCATGCCAGATATACATGTATATAAACTTTCAACTGTTATGAGATTTGAGATTCGTTCTCTCAGATTAATCATCATACATCATACGTATGTCATCATACAAAAGGCTCAAACTAGAGGCAGCAGGTGTTTTGGATTCTTTTTTTTTTTAAATTGAACTTCTTATTGCAAAGCAGGAAAACAGCAGTCATGAACATACACATGACAGAGATGTACTTAGATGTATGGAGGTCAAGGGAGTCAAAAAAAACAAACAAAAACAAAAACAACAGCAACAATAATAAACAATGAAAAAGACTAGCAATCATCCCTTTGTTGCCAGGCCAAATCCCATAAACCCAATTGCAACCTCTCAACTGAAGGAGTGTCCAAATAGGTCCCGGTGGGGTAAAAAAGGAAAGGTTTGTCCTTGAGCGCTGTAGAGAAGGCAACGATATGTGAAGAAGATCTTTGCAGCGGAAGGTGGCAGGTAGCTCATCATTTAGCCCTAACGAGCAAGTCCTTGGACCCAGATGCAGTCGGCAATTAAATATGATGCAAAGCTGGTCTATGAGTGATGGGTGCTTTGGATTCTTAAATGATGTCATTGCTTAAGGTTCTGTTTCTGGTCCAAAGTTGTTTATGCTGTTATTCTTATATATTAATTTAATTTTGCTGCTGTAAACTGCTGAAGCAAATAATACAGTTTCGAGTTTACTTCACTGCACCGCACTCTGTAAATAGATCAGTACATTCAATGCAACACAGCAACAAAACGATTCCCTTTTTAACTCCAGCAGCAACAGGATATCCGCATGTTCGCGATGCATAGAACAAATTGGTTCTCTGACTACATACAGTCATCATCAGACACAGCGTGGACGTGGAGGAAACGACGACAACAACAAGCACAGAGGACTAATGTTCTGTCCCCTCATGACCTCTGTCTTGGTTCATCTTCACTAGTCTGTAGTGCTGAGCGTCACAGTCCACGAACGACAGCCCGGATAAAAAAAACACCAGCCCAAACAAAACCCACAAGTAACAAAGTCCGCGCTGACTCTTACTGACGAACCTCGCTCTGTGATGGAAATCTTCCACTGTTACACGGCAAACTCAAACATGTTCAGCCTCATAAAGTTTCCTGTTCAAACTGTATGACACTTCCCATTATTCAGCAGTGTGTGTGTGTAAGTCAGACCAACAGCCAGTTATAGAAAATATATTAAAACAATCTATCTTGTTTAGGAAAAGAAACGCCAGATATTTACCAGCGTAGCTCAGCTCGAAGCATCCATCCGCTGTAGCTTTGTCCCCAGCCTGCCTCCTTGCAGGGTGTAGTCGCTAGAGCCGTAATGATTGCTGAGTACAAGCCTGTTCAAAACAGTGTTACTAGCATCCAGGTTGTGCCTTATAAAGGAAATGTCGATTTACTGCCACTCGGCTATATTTATTAGCCTACTGGTGTTTTATTATAGCTTGGTATTTGTTGTATATAAAACATATTTGGTATAAGACACATTTCAACGACACAAAAGTAAGTAGTAATTACAGAAACACATAAAATAAAGGTAAAAAAAGCGAATGGATCTTTCTTACGGTACGTGACTGTGACGGAGCTCTTCTTCTCGCGAGTTTTATGGTCGTTGCCAAACTAACTTACAGGAGCGTTGCTGCCACCTACTGGAATTTGGACGAGAGTGCAGCAGGAGAAAACAAAAAACAAACAAAAGAGAATAACGACATTCATCTTCATTGGCCAGTTATGTGTACACACACAAGGAACTGAGCCCCGGATATGAGCTCAATGTACCTACAGAATAGACGAACAGGCAAACAGCAACACGACACAGAAAATAACAGCATGACAGCATATTTTTATGGTGGAGTAGTGTTCAAAGATGCACAAAGTGCCCGTCTCTGTGTGGATATCATAGATTTGGTTGTTCTTACCACAGTGTTGGCATTGGTTGGTGTTACTTGCTATAATTTCTAACTGTGGAATCCCATAGCTGATGATGTCTTCTGCTCATTACAAGAACTAGAGGACGTAACAACACTGGATACTCCTGTGTGCACTCTTTTATACTCTGCCAAGTGCTGATTTGTATCTCTCCCTCAATCTTCCAGTCTGGACGTACAATCACCTAGTGTCAATTGGATTTAATTACATTTATCATTAGCTCATTTCTCTTCAAAATCCTGTGCCAATCACAATATACTAAATACAATTAATTTTATTAAATCATACATTTTAAAAGTCATTCATTCTTTTACATTAATGGTTTCTTAGTGTCGGAGTAAATCCCCTCCCATCATTTTCACACACACACACATGCAGCAGCCTCCAAGGCATCTTCCCACACTGTCAGTGTGAGGCCTGTCATTAGAATCATTATTATATTTTCTTATTCATTCTATTGGTTAAAGGCTCCTGTGAGTGCAACACTGAGGGAACAGTTCACCCTGACCGACGTAGGGTTAAAGGGGACCCCGCCCTGGCGCCAGGCCTGCGCAGGGTGCCTGGTAGCCGGGCCTTAGCCCATTGTTCCCAGCTGGGCGCCGCCTGAAGAAGGGACATGGGACCACGATCCTGTAACCCCAGCACTTTTATATTTATCAACCTGAACATATATATGTGGAGAAAGAACCGACAGTCATGTCTTTCTCAGAGCTGTAGCAGAACACCATCAATGTGCAAACTCAAACTCGTAAAATTCTTACCGGTAAGTGATTTTGACTTTTTTGAACATTAACCCATTAAGTATGAGATGAACTAGGTCTGTGACAGAAGACTATTGTGGCTCTTTGAAGTTGAAGGCTGTGTTTAAAGGTTTCGACTGATATTTAATTACTTTTTCATGTGTAATTGTTGCCTGGCCTGAGTGTTCAGTTAGCTCTCTGTATATGATGGTAACAGGATCCAGACACAACAAACACAACGTAAGTGTGCACGTTCCACATGCAGTGAACCCAAGCACCTGCTTATATTCCTGCACCTGCTTTGATATAAAATGAAAATGGTAGAAAAACAGCGTGGGGGAATTCTTCTGTCAATAGATTAGCAGAACAGAGGTGTCTCTGTAGTCATACTTCTATTGACATCAATGAAAACACAAAGTGTATCTTTGTTGTTTTATTACTTTAATTTGGCAACTTGCTCGTTGCTCCTCCATCACGATTAAACAAAAGACAGAAAACCACTAATGGCTACATACATATCCAAACTGCATCACTATGTCATTTTACAGTACATCTCCATACTCATAAGGTACATATTAATTTACAGATAATGAGCTAGAAGTCTACACACCGGCCCTTCCTCTCCCAATCTCCATAGCGAGTTGGCTCTGGACCCCGTGGGCCCCCCTTCTCCTTCGTCACAGGGTTCACATCATCAGGGAACTCTGAAAAAATAAGAGTAATTGAGATCTTCAGTGACAGTTTTCCTTTTCTCAGTTTACAATAAGGTGAGTTTCAGACCTTTTGAAACCTCTAGACCAGGGGTGTCAAACTCCAGTCCTCGAGGGCCAGCATCCTGCTTGTTTTTGAGATATCCCTGCCCTACCTGCTGTTGATCACCTGGATCAGGTGTGCTTTGCCAATAAGAAGCTAAAAGGGCAGGTTAGTTGGAAAACAAGCAGGACAGCGGCCCTTGAGGCCTGGAATTCGACACCTGTGCTGTAGACCAATTTGTAATGAAAATGCATATTAAATATAAAAATATACCTTGTCTAAATAAACACACTGTCCATTCAAATGAAAATGTTTTGTTAGGAGGACTAAGCACATAGTCTAAAAATGTTTCTTAATATGAAAGTTTGAATCCATTTCAATGACTTTGGCCGTTTCTGATTTAACTTCATGGTCATTCTGGAGATTACAGTTTGCACTTGTGAGCCATTTCTTAACTTAATCCCTATAAACACTTCCCAAAAACCAACATCCCAGATGTCGGACAGAACGTGGATGTGACTCCTGAGTTTGTGTGTTCCAGTAACAACGTTTGAAAAGTGAGAAAAAACCATAGCATGCTCATAAAAACATTCATGTATAACTACCAATGTAGCATACTAGCTTTTAGAGCTTAAACACACTCCTGCAGCGCGTTCATGGACAGAGGCGGCTCAGTGTGCTGCTTATGGCTCACTTATTTAATCCAAAACAGTGGCAGTACAGACAAAAGTTTTACAGTCCCACTGCTCTTTAAACTCACTACCACCATCACCTTGAACTGGTCCCTCAGGGTTGGTGGGTTGGCTCTGACTTTCTGAATAGGAAGTACAAACTGAAGTTCCAGATTGAAACTCTGACTGGGAGCTCTGAAATTCTGATTTTATTTGGAGCAGGACACGATTCCAGCTGCCACAGGACGAAAGGTGAGGTACACCTTGGACAGGTCATAGGCCTGTTGCAGAGCTAACAGAGAGACTGACAACCATTCACACTCACATTTACAACTATAGGCAATTTAGAATGACCAGCTAACCCAACTCCACTAACTGCATGCTTTAAGACTGTTGGAGGAGAACCCAGTACAGTGCTAAACACTGTCCCACACACACGGCCAATTAGGCCACGCGGTCATCAACAGTT
This sequence comes from Haplochromis burtoni, assembly GCF_018398535.1. Classification (NCBI taxonomy): domain Eukaryota; kingdom Metazoa; phylum Chordata; class Actinopteri; order Cichliformes; family Cichlidae; genus Haplochromis; species Haplochromis burtoni. The sequence continues at coordinate 392,341 of NW_024582775.1, forward strand.
TTACTCTCCTGTTTTATCTTAATCTCTGTTCGTGTTTCTAAAAACAGAGACTGTAATAAAGAAACAGCACTTTCATTCTTCATCATCCCTGATTATTAACAGTATTATTTACAGTTTGTTCACTGATCACTTTGGTTGTCAACTTGTTCAGTGCAGTTTGTAACTGTTTGTTAACTAGATGCAGAAACGCTTTGTCTCTTTCTCACTTTCTAGTACATCTTTGCTCGTCTCTTCGAGGTTGTCAAACCGTCCTTTTGGGGTTTTGGCCTTCTTCAATGGCTCCTTGTCATTCACCGCTCTGCTGGCTGCCCGCAAACACCCTGAAGGAAGAGACACACTCAAGTATTAGGTTCCAGTTTATTCAATGGCGTCTTGTCTACTTTTGTTTTGTTGAAGATCTGTACCCTGGCCACTTCTTCTATGGAAGGAGCCTGACCTTCCATGATGGTTCCTGTTCTTGCTCTTCTTCTTTCTCAGGTTTCTGCTGCCTAAAATATTCACTATGCATACTATCAGTTGTACCTATCTTCCTGTATACTGGCGTTAACACTCACTAGTCCTCGGCCACCTTCCTTCCACTTAGCATACAGACTTAGGGTGCTGGGTTTGGGGTGAAATCCTCCATGCATGGTAAGGAAGTTCCTTGTCTTGATGTCAGTGGCTTCTGTTTCCTCCTTTGGCCAGTTTATTAGCAGCAGGGCGTAGATGTTGATTGCCTGGATCTTGTTCTTCCCATTCAGCTTACTCTGCAGATATTTGGTGGTTGTGGCTTTCCTAGCGGCCTCTTCATGGTTTCCCTTTGCCAGGGGGATTTCCAGGTACATATTGCTATCCTCAGTAATGTTCCCCTTTGCCTTCAATTACTACCTTTGCTCTCTTTGTTACCACTCAATTACATCTCTCTAGTCCAAATGACATTCTGATGTCACCGCTGCAGATGTTAGCAGCATGGATCAGTGAGTCGATGTTTCCTTCACTCCTGCCCTGTAGTGCTGTTCGCCGCATCAACACTGAGTTGCTGCTGCTCTCAGGGTACTGTTTATCTTGTACAGTTCCAGGCACTCTAGAAGCCATGTGTGAGACATACACCTTCTTGTGGTCAATCCAGGCGGTGCACAGGTTGTTCAGTCTGGTCAGTCTCGTGTGGCTGCTCCATCTAACATTAGCTTATGTTTTGCTCCTCTAGTGTGTTTGACAATTCCCTTCAGTGCCCTGATCATGTATTGAAACATGTACTGTTCATCTTAGCACTTATGATGCCTGACAGGTGCTTCCCTATTGTATTGAGGCAGGTTATTGGTGGTAGTTGGATGGGACTGGTGCCTTCTGGGGATCCTTGGGAATCATTTAGCCATTCCAAGTCAATCTTGTCCATCAGCAGCTGGTTCATTTGTACTGCCAGGTGCTCGTGGAGTGCAGTTAGCTTCTTTGTTAGCCTGGTGCTGTCCAGAGACCCTTTCCTGGATATCTGCCACTGTGACGCACACATTAACACATATCTATGATCTTTCTCAGCTGCTTCTGGACCCACTTAAATGTCAAGAAGTGTGAGTTTTCTCCCTTACAGAATGCAACATATCCCGTCTGTAACTTTCCTCTGTCAGTGCGCCCCAGGGTGGCTGTGGCTACAATGTAGCTGCCATGACCAGTGTGTGAATGTGTGGATGACTGGATGTGTAAAGCGCTATGGGGTCCTTAGGGACTAGTAAAGCGCTATATAAATACAGGCCATTTACCATCTTTCCAATCAAGAAGAAACATTTATCCACTATTTAGAATACGGACTCTTCTGTTCATTAATTATGTACAGGACCTCCTCCTGGCTCTGTTCTTTTGTTCTGCGGGTAGATGTATTAAATAAAGCATTTAAAGAACAACAACAACTTGCAAATATAGTTCATTTTCGAGGTTCCGTTTTCTCTTACTGAAGCGAACAAACTGACCTGTGAAAAGCGGCTCCACAGCTGGACTCTTCCAGAACAGCTGTCTGGAACACACGCGCAGAAGAGACATCTCTGAAAAACAGAAACCAGCAGTTGTTTTCAATGTACTCCGCCTGCACTTATACAATGACGTTACTGTTTGTCGACTAACATTTACGCAATTTTCATCATCACCTAGCGACGAAAAGTGATCGGCGAGCCAGTGCAGTGCTGCATGCGGCCAGCAGGGGGAGATAGAGGCTAAATATCCGTTTTGATATTGACTCGTCGGTTTAATTATTTAATTAAAATACAGCTTCACATGTAGAAAATAAGGTTGTGCAATTCATCCAATTTTAATCTAGTTCGCAGTTTTAATTTTCAGTTAAATTAATGAGATCAAGCAGTACAAAAATGCGCGCTTTGCTAACAGAATGCAAAGGAAAGCAGAGCAGCCGCTCCCTGAATCAGCGCTCAGCGCTGCCTGCGTGTGCAAACCACAGCTCACTGGTCTGGACGGAAAACACGGGGTCACTACACAGCTGCGTCCCATCTACGTCAAACAGTTTTTCCAGATTTGTCCGATAAACCCACCGAGGATGGAAGGCTTAGGAAAATGTTCACAGTACAAGACAAGATACACGATCTCCTGCAACACCTGAACTGTACACGTGATCTCACAGCTGTGGAGGACTTTTCTATGTTTCATTTACATCATACAGGTACAATGAATGGAGTGTTATTTTTACGTGCAACAAAAGTATTTTTTCCCATTAAACTTAAGAAATAATCATGACAAATAGTCCCGATCTAAACAGTGATAAAAGAAAAATTAAATATACAAATACAAAACAACAGCAATAATAATAATAATAACAACAATAATAAACATATGCATGCCATATTTTTTCTTTTTATCATGTGCACCTCCGCATTTACCAGTGAGTTAAATTGATGAGTAATGTCATGTTATTCTACTTTATATTTCCAGTGCACCAAATTTTAGATGGAATAACCTTTGCTGTCAAATTAACGTGGCAGCAAAAGTTATTAGAATAAAAACTTTACACAGTGAATCATAAACAACCAGCCAATAAAATAATGCCACCTAAGAGGTTAAATGAATGGCAGTCATCATCCCTTCAAAATTAACATTTTCATACAATACCTCACTCACACAACACACACACGACACACACACACACACACACACACACACACACACGCACACTAAATGGCCTAGTATTGGTATATATTGAAAATGTAAAATTTCAGACACGACTTGCAATTAAAATACTTGAACTTTATTTCAAGCAGCAGCTGTAAAATAATTCTTTGACATTAAAGCATGCAGAATGAAGTAATGATAACTTTAACTTAGGTCTATACCCTAAACAATCCGGGCGGTCGTCGACTGCTACAGTTAACAGTCACTTAAAATGCAGTTTCGTTTTGGAACTTAGAGAGTGCTGTACAACAATTAGAGGGAATTGTTGTACAGCACTGTGCGCCTGGAGTGTTCAGCTGCCCAGATGAAGATCGAGAAACTCCCTCTGCTCTTGTACTGCCAGTTGACAGTGGAGTCAGCTGTTTTCACAGCACAAAAAAGTGTTGGGCACCTGAATCAAGTGAGAGAAAGCAAAACCACACACCCAGTATATACAGTCCAGTCTCATATGAGTCCAGTTCACAGAGACACTGGCCACAGCATCAGCTTACAGTTTTTTACAGACGCTAGGACACATTTCTCAATACTTAGGTCACGTTTGCAAAACTCCTCACACAGTGAGCACAACAGAAGTCTATGTGGGCTAAACTGAGGACCAGTTATCATTGTTTTGGCACAAAATGCATTCAATGACTACATCTCTCAAATTTCATGAATTATCTTCTCACTCAGACACAACAACTGCCAAAAATCTTTGTACGTACAGGACATTTTGCATGTGCTTACATACTGTTTTCAAAACTGTTAAACTTATGGCCAAAACAATAACACAATGCAAAACTTAAAAAGACAGCAAAATGCAACAGCAATATTTTATTGAAACATATTTTAAATCTAAAAATGCAGTTTAACCAGCCACAGCTGATTCTCATTGTAGATGAACATCTGCACAGGTGTTACTCCTTCAATTTTTCAACTCCTTCAATTCTGGCAGCCAGAAGATTCTTTCCTAGGTGTGTTGCCCTAGATGACATAAGATGTGATGTGGATGAGAACCTGTGGCCAAATGGAGGAGACCGAGTAGATTAGCATTACTATTGTATGTGTATCAGTGGATGGTGTGTATACAAATTCTTGTATTTTGGGATTACTTAGTGCAAAAAAATAAAAATACATAAACAAATATTAACGAATTCTGCATGATGTCTGATTCATTCCAGTAACATATATTGAAATTATAAACAGAGATGTGTCCTTGTTTTACACAAGAAAACACTGTGTAATGCTACATGTTGTTAGTGTTTTTTAGGTCATTGTTTTGTGGGTGACAAAGTGTGTTTGTCGGCTGTCAACCTTTGCTAGTGTTCTGGAAGAATGAGTTTATTTGAGACCTGAATGAAGTGTTTTGGTAGTTGTAGTGCATTTTGAATGTGAAATGAACTGCTTTGCCAAGCTGACGGTCAGTTAGGAGGATTGTGTGAAGAGTTTTGCAAAAGTGACCTAAGTATTGAGAAATGTGTCCTAGCGTCTGTAAAAAACTGTAAATAGGACAGGAAAATAAAAACCGACGATAAAGCTTTACCCTCTCCTACTAGAGCTTTTTAAAATTGCTCATCTCCACAGGATTCAACTGTTGCAAAGAATCACTTCAGAGTGTATGATGCAGCGGGCCGTGCAACACCATTATTTTTTTATTATTTTTTAAGTATGTCAATGACATCACTGGAAGCAAACCAGGCTGCAGCATGCGCATGCACGCATGCACGCACGCACACACACACACACACACACACAGACAGACACACACACACACAGACACACACACACACACAGACACACACACACACACACACACACACACACACACACACACACACACACACACAGACACACACACACACAGACACACACACGCACACTCAATTAATTGCTCGTTAACTGAAGGTGCCAGAAAGCCGTTGCCCACTTTAACCCCTGATAATGACTTTTGTTCAGAAGTACTAAAACTGGTCAGGAGATAATCTTGATTTATATGTGGGTTACTCTAAAGCAGGGGTGTCCAACTCAAATACATAGTGGGCCAAAATTCAAAACTGGAGCAAAGTCGCGGGCTAACATTAATATTTACTGAAAAGAAAATCTTCCTCCAGATATAAGAATGAATCTTTTCTTATGGACTCAAACAAGTTTTTCTGAAAAACTGAATATGGAACAAGCAAAGCTTAATACTAAACAATATATATATTAGCTGAATAATACCAGTAGGCCAGCTCTGATAATAATTTGGTATGGCTTCGCGGGCCAAATGTAATTAGGCTGCGGGCCAAATTTGGCCCGCGGGCCAGAGTTTGACCCGCGGGCCAGAGTTTGACACCTATGCTCTAAAGCCACACTTCCACTGTCTGGTACTGCTCAGCTCACTTTGATCTAGGCACATTTCTCTGTGTTGTTCTCCATTTAAGACAGAGCTCACTCAGAGGACTCTAGGGTGAGCTCGGAGGCAACACATGAAGCTCACATCATCATTATCTTACTCAGGGCATTTATTCTGGCCTGACCAGCAGGACTTTTTGCTGTGATCCTGGATGTGCAGTGGATTCTTTCGCTGCCTTATTGTCTTTCTTAAACATAAGATTGGGATGTGTTTATTAATGTATACGTATCACAGCCCCAACATTTTGATTTAATCTGATTTCAGGCTGTTGCAGGGATGTGTGTGTGTGTTGGGGGAAAGGAATTCCAGGAGGCACCAGCGTGGATCAGCTTCAGCGGCTCAGCACTGATGTTTCTGAGTGGATGATGAAATTCTCCTTCAGCCTTTCAGAAACCAGTCCTGGCAAATGTCACATCACACATGTATACACGCACAAACCTACTCCTGCAGTCTGTTGGCATCAGTGAAAAAAAGCAGAAAATATCCACATTTATGTTTTTGTTTATACACGAATGTATGAGAAGAACTACATCTGTCTGACAAAAAAATAAGCAAAACAAAATTCAAACGCCTGATTTGCATCTGGAAGTGCTGTGAGAACTGACTGACAATCAGTGAGATACTTTAACGATAGCCTGCGAAGAGAATTCGATCTACTTAAATTACAGAACATAACACAATCATAGTATTTGAAGAAATTCATTATTTTTTCACTTCAGCCATTAGCGTGTCACATGGGGAAAACTACGGCATACGTGCACACACACACACAGTGGGCAAAAAATGAACACACGGCAGCTTTGTGTCATTGTTTTTTGGTGTCAGGTCTAAGATCCTTTGCTTTACAGTGGTGAAAATACAATCTGTAAAACCCTTTTACAAAAATAAGAGAAAAGAAAATGTAATATGAGCTAAACTGTGGTGAAAAGTATGTTTTTTGTTAAACGTACTTGTAAAGTGCCATGGTATTTGTTCCCCCATTAATCGGATGATTTTGGACCATATATAGCCGAGCTACAGTAAGACGGGGTGAAACACACAGGTTTACTCTTCTCACTCTCGCTGTTATTCATCTCAGGTGATAAAATAAGTGCTCTTTTATGCTGCAGTAAGCCAAAATTCATTTCATGTGCATGACATAGTGTAGGATAATATGGAACACAAAAAGGTGAAAACTTGTGTCCAGCAACACAAGTCAACAGATGAAAAGTGGCAGTTACATCACAAACTGCTGTGAGGGGCTGGATAGACACTGATTGCAGAAGCATATTCTTTTTGTAAGAGACCCCATATGAAAATACGTTATTTAGCCATTAATCATTTAGTCTTTTAGGAAATTACAGTAGCTACAACAACTCTTTGATGCCACTCTGTAACACTGTCCATCAGTACTCCTCCAAATTATTCCCGAAGATTAAACCTTGGTGTCTGCAGAGCTGGATTCACTCCAGACCACTGAAGGATCCACCTCAGACTGTGATCCCCATTAAGAGCGAGTAGTGCTGGGGGACTCTGTCTGATGGCGCTTCAGTGTCTATCTGACAGTAGATGGGTGACAACAAGAACAGGGACATGACCTTGCATGTAAGCTTTAGCCAGCTTCTCTGCTATTAAGCAGTCTCTCGGACACCCTGCTGGATGGTTTGTGCTGATTCTACTCGCAGGCAGTTACGCTGCTTATCTTTGCGGTATTCTCGTTCCATGGCTGCAGGCTCTGCAGGGCAAATAGAGAGCTGTTCTGTAGGCACAGCGGGTCTGGGGTCACGGGTTGGTTGATCGTCTTCTGGAAGGCCTCCTGCTGCAGCTGCATGAGGATCCGATTGGCCTGCTGCCGCTCAGCCTCCCGCTCTTCCGCCGTTTGCCGCCTGTATCAACAACAGAGTGACATGAAATCGAGCACAGATTCAGCACAGTGTACAAACACGAGCTGTGACACTCCGGGGGATCAGAATCAGGCTACATCGGTTTGTTTTGGGAGAGACACAGAGAATTTGGAGAGTTATGCTGTATGTTTTCATGTAGCTCAACTGTCTAACTAAAATAGGCTAATGCAAACAGTTTCTTTCAAATATCAGTGATGTTTGATCTTTAATAGTTATTATTATGAAAATGTTTTCTGTTGCTGAATTTGCTCTTAAAAATGTAGAAATGGGAAAGTAGTATTAAAAGCCTTTCCTGAGCTTTTCTGTGACACAGAAAATTTTTATTTCCAGGACAAACAAAGAGATTTCTACAGACAGAGAAATGTTCAACAATATTACCACATTTTAATAGTCACAGAGCCAGAAATCTTCACAGAGCGCCTGTTTCAGTGTCTCCAAGTTGAGCTATATACATGCCAGTAGCTATTAGTAGGCTCATTTCATTTGAATTCATTTGTCCAATGGCCTTGTTAAATTGGGAGGAAGTTTTCTGCCTTCAGGCACTTCACCACAATCCTGCAATGAAATTAAGCTACACAGCCTCTACGTGGCCTCTATGAGGATTTACGGTAAATGTGCAAATAAGAACACAACAAGATAACGTCACAAAAGGGAAACTCATGGTGGAGTATTTGGATCCAAGGAGACCTTTAAAAAACACAGATGGCTTTCCTGACACCCCCTAGGAACCAAATAGACACGCAGTCTTTGATAAAGAATGTCTGTTCAGCGCATGTTCGGTAGATTTTGTACAAACGCGTATACACTGGTAACTTCACCTCCACTTGGTGCGTCTGTTTTGGAACCAGGTTTTGACTTGTGCGTCGGTCATCTTCAGTGCTTTGGCCAGCGCAGCACGTTCAGCCGACGCCAGGTACTTCTGCCGGTGAAAGCGTTTCTCCAGCTCACAGATCTGCAAGCGGGTGAAGGACGTCCGGGGCTTTTTCTTCTTCGGCGGTGTCCGGTTCTGATAAGGGTGACCTACACGACGTGTTACAGTGAGGGGTGAGAGGGACACTAAACAGGAGAGAAGGGTAGAAGGACGAGAAAGGAAAGGACAGGATGAGACAGGACAGGGAAGCAGGATATGCAGAGCAAAAAGAAACCGAGAGCGCACCAGCAGCGTAGCAGGAGAAAAGCAGCTCCGTAAAAATAGATAAAACTATTACATATATCACACGTATCAATAGTTTCCTATAATGCAGAAATCATTTTTTAAAATTATGTATATATATTTTAATTCAGGGATTGAAAAACCATGGTCAAACCACCACATTGCCTTACGGTAAATCAGCCACATATTTAGTTATAAACAAAATTATATTTTCAAAATTTAAAATCAATATTTTTATATTAGAAACACGGTGCAGTTACTAAACACTAAAATTCCGGAGCGGCTCCACAAACACAGAGAGGCAGCCACAGGTTTTCACGCGTATTCTGTCCGTGTACAAATTACTGCTGAGAATAACGGATTCTTCTCTTTCCCCCGTTTTATTGTAAGTGGACATTTGCTTTTAATTAAAAAGTACCGAGTTTAAACTAACTTTTAGTATTGCTATTTTATCCTCTCTTCCACACACACTCATATTATTCTTTTTTTATTTTATACAATGAATAATCGGGCTACAAAATGAAGAGAGGCCGCAAAACAGTCTGCCAGGTACATTTACATTTTCATCATAGGAAGGACCAATAAATACTACTTCTAGTAATTCTAATAATAATAAGTGGATACCTGTGAATCTGTCTTTAGTGTAGCGTCGATTGCTCTCCATCCATGGGAACGTGAGCGCTGTCAGGTTGTTGATGGTCCCGCTCATCGCAGGCATGGAAGAGTTCCCGGCGCTCAGAGGCCGGTGAGCGGGGACACGGATGACCCCGGCGGAGTTGACGTTAGCACCGTTCATATTCACGCCCATACTCATTTGATAAGCACCGCCGAGGGAAGACATCCCGCACGCGCTGCCGGTGCCGTTATATCCGCTGCTGTTGCACGTGAAACCTCCGTTCACGCCGCTGTTGTAGGCCAGGTGTCCGTAGTCCGGCTCGTGCATCCTCGTGCCCAACATGCAGCTTTGCTCCACGTTGCTGAGGATCTGATCGATGCCAAAACTGATGGACTCCACTTGCGCGTGCTGCTGCAGGTGCGCCCCCAGTATCCCTATGTGATCCATGGCTTCCACGAGCCGCCGCGAGCCCCCGCTCCTGCGCGAGGAATTTAGGCTGCTTCACGCGCCACTTCCTGAACTCTAATGTTTGTGCTCACGCGAGCTCCGGTAGTTCTAGTGCATGCGTCTTTCTGTGTGCGTTTGCAGGAGAACCCCAACACCCCCACATCCCATACTCCCCTCCCAGCGCACGAGGACACCAGTCAAACTGCCAGAGATTAGACAGAGATGAAGATCCGGTTTCAGGCCTGCGAGCTCAACTGGTTAAACAGGCTACTGCTCTCTAAAACACAAATTAACCGCCGCACACGATCAGTTGGAAACAATTGAAGATGTTTCTGCTTTTGGCACTTTTTTTTTTTTTACTGTGCGGGCCTTCAGGCCTTCAGCCGAATATTTAGCTTAACAACCTGAAACAAACCGTTTGTGCTCTTTCTTCATTCTCTGACGCTAAATTCAGTAGTTTTCATTTGTTCTAGCGCTGGTGTGAATTACCGCAGGGAAAAGATTGAAAATTCAGTTTGGGCCATTTTCTCCCAGCTGCGCGGCGCTGAGCTAAGAGGAGCTGTAGAAATATGAATGAAGAAAACAAAAATGACATTTTTTTTGCTTAAGGGAATTTGAGTAGCATTTACACATTTTTCGTTTGTTTTTTTTTTAACATTTCATACATTTATCTCAGCAACAGTGTTTATAGACCCCGCAGGTAGAGAAAAAAAATGCATTGAACCCCGTTACATTTAAATTCTGTGATCGGCCGACGGTCTGACGGCTGAGGTGGGTCCGTGAACTGAACTCTTTGCAACCAAAGAAATGGCCCAAGTTCAAAGAACACAACGCAGTCAATTTTAATCTATGCTGCAAAAATTGGGAACATTGATAGTTTGGTCTAATGGGCTCAAATATGAATCACTGAAATAAATGAATGGTACGCTGCTCCTTTGTTGTTGCATCGACATCATTAATTCATGTTTAGAGGGATGATGGGACACAAACACGGTTTAACCGAAACAGAACTGCACACGGTGCTGCTGGAATGTTTTCCCCGCAGACAATAAAACTAACATAAATTTCAAAATTGAAGTTAATACACACAAATAGCATGTTTTTTTTACGACAGTTATTTTAAATATTAACGATTCTGGAAATGATCAATGACTACGCGCGGATTTAAATTAGGACGATATTTATCGCAGCTTAACAGAACAAACAGTTCTAAATTTATTCAATCGTGGATCGTAGATCATAGCAATATTAAAATTAATATAGTAACTTTTATATTTTGCTTATTTCAAGACACAACTATAGAAACTCCTCCTCAAGTGAATGAAAAATTAAACCGCACAGTTTATTGATTTTCTCTCCTAAAAGCCACTGGGACTTAATTACTTAACGTGGGGATTACTATTTGATACCTTTAAAGAGTTTTCACTGGCCAGTCGGTCGACATCAAATTTTAATGCCTAGCAGCGTTTCTGCCCACTAAAGTGCAGGTCTTCGTTTAAAACGGGACCGATAATGAACATTAGGGGAAAGGCTGCTAAATTACAAGGATCAAATGCAGTAGCTCACTAATACAACGCAAGACTGAACTTAACTCCAAGCGTGGTTTCAAGGAAATCAGTTTTGGAAGTTTTATCTCTTCATGAAAAGCAGCTTTAAAACGGAATACTGCACTAAAACACAGCTGCTGTTTTTTGGAAATACATTTCCTTGAACTAAAGTGATTTTCAGAAATAATTTTATTTATTACAAAATGCGAGTTTATGGCTCCAAACATGAACGAGCATTTTAGCTCTAAACTCTGAACTTTCTACTGGGGAAAAAAATCAGCTATAGAAAACTGAGAGTGTGATTAAAGTGCTAATATGTCACTGAGAGGCTCCGACAGTAAACTAAATGATCAAGTCGCCGTTTTCATTTCAGCCCAAAGGGCCTCATGGAGTCTGGAAAAAAACTTGACTAAAATGGAAACAGGCTCTTTTAAGCAGCATAAGCAGAATAATCACCGTTAACTGAAGCTGAAAACTATTGCCTGTAGAAAAGGCTACCACGGAACATTGTAGAGCCAGAGTACTTTTACACATTTGTTTGATCACTGCCCCGAATACTTGTGTCATGTCTTCTGATCTGATTTTTTAATAAGGTTTCTCAGTTAAAAAAAAATAAAACTTAAAGCCTTAGATGACACCCGAATCCCTATTTACTAGAATCTTACACTCTTTTTATGCTTCTTTTGTGTGTGTGTTTGTCTTAATTGTTCTAGTTTAGTGTTTATGACGTTTACAGTCATAATAAATAAATAGAAATTTAGAGAGCACAGTTTCGTGGGCCCCGCAGACTGGTGTTTAATGTTTTTTTCCTCCTCACATGGATTGGTGGAGCCATCAAAGCAGGCATGTCTGTACCTTCGTTAATAAAGTGTGAATGCCTGTGTTATTTTAAAAAAATCAACCCTATTTAATTATGAAGGGAGAAATTACCCATAGAGACAAAAAATACAACACAGGAATCTTTTGGGACTGTCTCTCCTCTGAAGACAGCCATAAGTCACAATTAGAAAATTGCAGCTTTTGGGAATTCCACAATAGCTTTATTCTTCAGCCCATTGAAAATGGGTATGATAAGGAGGAAGTGAAGGAAGCTTGGATTATTATTAGATTCAAAGTTACACAGACCCTTATCTTAGGTTGGGACCCTAACTAAGTAATGCCCATGCAAAGACCAAAGTTAAAATAACCTGATCAGAAATCACATGTTCACATGTGTCATATTAAAAAAAATGACCCAGCAAACAACTGATATCAAAGACCTGTATGGTTTAACAAATTGCCAAAAGCTTCCCAGTAGTGAAAGCTAAAGCAAATTCACCCCAAGTCAATGCAAAATCTGCTCAGAGAAATTGCAAAACTGCATTTGCTAAATCTTAGACTCTACAGACCCCAGTTAACAGGTTGAATTCAGTTCAGTTTCACTCATATAACACCAAATCATAACAACATTTGCCTTAAGAGACTTTATAGCAAGCTCAAGAGGCACCCTTGCTGCAGGAAGGAGCGCTTTCACAAATCATTCATCCCAACAGCAGTTAGACTCTAAAACTCCTCAATCACAAAGTCATAAGTAACTGGACATTGTGGACATCCACGGACACCACTTCATGCATAATGGACCTTCTGTAATAATTATAATGTATACTTACTCTCTCTGCATTTGACCCATTCACTCAGTGAAGCAGTGGGCAGCCAGTAAGCAGGTGCACGGGGAGCAGTGTGCAGGGAAGGTACAGTGGATTCGCACCTACGACCTTCTGATTATGGGGCGCCCACTATACCTACCGAGCTATCCCTGCCCCTAAAAAGATGTCTCCTTCTAGCCAGATGTATATGCTATGTGTATGGACGTGTGCAGGTATATATGTATGTATGTGTATACATATGTATATTTAGTGTGCACCTGTGTGTGTGTGAACATGTCTATACATTGGACTAGTAGTGGTAGAATAGTTATGTTAAGCTATATAGTTTATGTCTTGCATATTTCCACAGCCATATCCATAATCACATACTGTGTATGCTATCGTTGTATATCGTTGTATCTTACATTTTAAAATTTTATTCTTTATTTTATTTGTATTTTTTGTATTTTCCTTCTGATATCTGTACCTGAGCTGAGGTAACGCACAC